>NW_010309975.1:0-44980 GCF_000700745.2 Antrostomus carolinensis | reverse complement strand
CCCACCCAAACCATTCTATGATTCTATAACTGCCATTTCTTTTTTCTAAGCTATTTGGATGCCAGAAAGTAAGTTGGCTTACTATAATAAATGAGGTTAAATAATTGAATAATTACAGTTCAACTTCAATGAACATGTTAGCTCACATAATTACCTTGTAAAGCTCCTTTAGAATGCAATGATGACAAATAGCTAGAATTGCTGATGTCAGATTAAAGTAAAAAAAGGATTCAAAATTCAGGCTTGTCCAAATGCAAATAACTATGTTCATTTTCTAAAGCAAAAGGGATCTGTTTGTGACTACACTGAACTCAAAATCTTTTGTAGAAAATGTAGTAATTTACATTTGTTTAGGAATTCAGTCTCAATGTTTAATCAAAAGCTGTTGTTTTATGAGGTGATTATTTTTTCTGCCCAGGATAAAATCATTACCTAACGCTTACATAAAGTACTAAGAAAAGCATTTGACTTAACCAAGACGCTCATTTTAGTCCAAATACCTGAGCAATTATAGTTATTAATTTATGACTAGCCTCCTACTATAATAAAAAAGGTACTTCACATGACTAAACTATTAAATATTTTATTTCCCCCCAATTTAGTTGCACACTCTTCCATCACACTTGGATGCACAACAAACTAGACACTTGGTGTTTCCAGTCTTTATAAATGGGAAGCCTTCAGGTTTTTTGTTGTTGTTGTTGTTGTGTCTAAAATAAAACAAAACTGTTTAACATGATAAAAATATATAGTTCTGTTACTTCTCATGACATTTGAATTGCCGGAGATGTTGTGCTTTCCTCTTCTAATGAGGTGCATTAGTCAAGAGCTAAAGGACCTTTGACCCTAGGATCAAGTGCCTACCCTGCAGGGACAGAGCTCAGTGTATGGGATTATAGGTTGACAGGAGACAGCTGGAAGAAATACCTGAGAATTCACACTTAAAGTAATCCCTGAAAATTGAAGGTACGTAAGTGGAAATAACAATTATGTTCTCTAGTGGAAAGCTTTATGAAAACTTAACTAGGGTTTTGGGACCCCATCAATGGTTGTGCTATTAAATGAAGCAGTCAAGCATGTTTAACGCTACGCTCAACAGGGACTGAAGTTTTGTGAATGAGCTTAATCTCCAGTTGATTTTATTGCTGACTCCTTTCCTCTGCTAATGGTATCCTGTGTCATATACTAGTATAATATGACAGGATTTACCCATCGTCAAATAACAAAAAGCCAAATTATTCATTTGTAAATATTTTTCAGAGGAAAGTGTTGACAGATATTTATAAATGCTTGAAACACATGGATTGATGGGTATGTAAAAGTGACAAAATAAGAACATTGGCTGTGTTTTCTATACAGAAGAGAGAACAATTATTACAAATTACATGCTTGGCACACTGTACATTTAATAATTTCAACTTAAAATTTTAAAAATCTAGCTACCCTTTTTGATTTTTTTCACCCTTTTGTTCAACCATTTGTACTTTATGATGAGAAGTGTGCCTGTTAAGTAAAATGGGCATGTTATCTTTATTAAAATGTGCTTGTAATCAAAATACTGACATTTAGAGTACTCTTAAATTTACTTGAGATTTATTTGTGGTTTTTCCATTAAAATATTTGCTGAAATCAAATGAAGTTTATTAATTCTGCCAACTCTGTTCTTGATTTTTTTTTTTTTTTTAATAGGAAACTAACTACCTGAAAATATTCCTAAGTTTTAAGCAAAAAATTTTTCTGGGGTACAACACTATTAAGATCTCTCATCTTTACATAAATTGAAATAAGTTAATTCTGGCTGCATCTTGAAACTATATGGGAACCTTCCATATCCTTTTTTTTTCATTTCTCGGGCTCGAACAAACCACTGCCATAACATGACACTTTTGTAGGATATTTATTTGCTGTCACTCTATGAAACCAGAAGGACAGACGTGAGCAGGATGCAGCTGTCTTTCTCTCCCTTTTTCTTTCTGCACTAAGGGATAGTCCTGCACTGAGACAATTTTCCAGTAGTAAGAAAATAGGATCTACTGGTGCTGTAGGATGAAGCAGCAATAAATCCTACCTGAGCAACTACTATCTAAACAACTGACCACAAAATTAATATGGTGTATCATTTAATTAAGTAGACTGTATGTCTATTTACATTAATGGTACATTTACATATAGGTTTTCAGATTTGAATCAGACTCAGAAAAGTAAAATTATGTTACTGATATCCAAAAGCTACCAAGGGTCCTGGGGAGATGTTTTAAGCATTATATGGCCTTAATCTTATCTCCATTTTCTTGGGAAAGATGTGGTGCAAAACCAATTTGGCTGAGTCAAGGCAACCAAAAGTTCCGGGAGAGAATTTGCTTTCTTGTCAGCATGTTTTGGTCTTTTGTGTTCAATTGTTGTATGGCTGATATAAGCATGAGTTTATCTTGATAACCTAACCAAGTATTCAGACAGGATCACCAAGAACTAGTGCTGTTTCTCATGGAAGAGTACATAATTTTTCATATATAGTACATGCTTTGGAGTTGCCATTTTTAAAATGCAACTATTTTAAAAACACAATCAGGATTTTGTCTTGAATGATGAATTGCAATCTAAAGTTAAGTGAACTTGTTTTGTGATAATCCTTTAAAATCAACAGCTGCCTGGCTGTCTGGCTTACGTTGGCTAAAGAAACCTAAATACAAACATGTATTGCCCATTATTATAATTGCAGGGAAAGGAAGCAAATCTGTCCTTCTTTCTGGAAAAAAAAATAAATTTGTGGCAAGGAGCACATTTATTTACAATTGCAGCAATCACAAGGATAGCAATAAAATAAATCCTGTAAACAGTGCAGTTATTCTGTTTATTGTAAACTTGACATTGCATTTTGAACAAGCTCCTGGGAGACTTCCCTTCCACTAATAGCAAGATGGATGTTTCTGCACATAAAAGGAAATCTGTCTTTGTGTAGCATATGTATGTTTAGGCGTGGATGGGTGTACCCTAATTCTTGGTACAGAAAAAAGAAGGTTAAAAGGCAATGAACTTAAACTAAGTAAACAAAATATTCCACATAAGAAATATACAAGCTATATTTATTCTGTAAAATAAGACAATTTCAGGTAATTTTTTTGCTAAAAATATGTATCACAAATAAGGTATATTTAGGGCATTGACTGTATCAGTATTGAGATGACCCATTTTTTAGATGCACCCATATAAATACTAACATGTAGAAAAATAACTCAAGTTGGAGCAATAAAAGGAGAAAAAGTGTGATCTTAGTTACAAACTATCTTTATTGTCCTCTCCATTTGTGAGGCAGAGATGGACCAACTATTCACAAGAAACAGAGTTCATTAATACGAATGTACTGAAAATAAAATTAAACTTATATTGCATCTATGCTTCAAGCATTCTCCTCTGAGATATCAGATATCTTTCCTAGTTTTTTGGAGCTATGCATGGGATTATGATGATAACCAGTGGGAAGGGAATATAGCTGTTGGATTCTTTAAAGGGAAATTAACTGAGGAGTTACTATGGATTTCATTAGTCTAAAGCAGGTAGTGGCAACCCAGAGGAAGCCAACACAAGCCAGTCTTGCTGTCACAAAACCAGTTCAACCCAGAAGCAGAAAGGCATGAACTTTTCTACAGCATCTTAGTACTTTCCAATCTTTACTAAGGGACAAAATACTAAGAACAACATGAGGCAAATTGTATGTGGATTTCTGGTTTATTATGTTTTTGTTTGACACACCAAGTATCTTGAACAATTGGAAATATATATTAAAAAATGTGGTTTCATCCCTGGTATCAACTCAGTGGTAGGGGTCATTAAAGAAAATTTTTAAATATCACATCTCTATGCAATTTGCTCCAATTGCTGCTCATCTTCTGTAAAAAACATTTTACTTCCAGCTAGTGAAATAGAATATGTGAATTAATGATAGCTGCAATTATAAATGTGCTTGAAGCAATGAAATTTTATGGTTGTCAGTTGAACAAACACAACATTTGAGATTATGTTACTATCATGAACAGTTACATCTCTTTGCTTGTGCATTATCAGTTGCAAGATCAAGCTCTTCAAGTGTAAAAGCTTTAGAACAAGAACTTTCCTCTTACATATAGGACAAAGAATAAAAGAATCCCAATCCCAACTTTATCATTCCATGGAAATCCAAATAATAAATACATTCACAATAGGGGTAAGGTCTCAAGAAAGAGAGATTGAGAGCCTTCAGAAATGTTGCAAAACTAAAGAGAGGATTCCAACTGACTTGTGCTTTACCTTAGCATTCTGTATGTGATTTAAAAGTAAGTGTTTCCTCTGTAGATATAAATGGACCTGCTTTTCTTCTTCAATTTTTCATTATTTTCCCCCCCTTGTTTTGCCTTTTAGGACTCTGATGTAAGTGCAGTTCTGGTTTTCTAAGGGGTGTTTATGCCATCTCTTGCACACAGTTCATCCATCACTCTGCTCAGATACAGAAAGAATTCAAAATGCAGCCTGAGTGCCACAGCCTTTTGCCTTTCATGAAGTAGCTTAGCTGGACATGATGCATCACCACACCTGGTGTGCCACCAACAGCACCTTCCTGGAGTGAATACGTTGGTTTGTCCAATGTTTCAGAATACGAAAAAGAGCAGAAATATTAATGTTTATGTATGTTATAGTGAAGCTGGAGACTCATGCTAGAATAACACTGCTTTATACTCACCACAGGCCTTACAAGGGCTCTGTTTCAGGTGTCATCTTTAGTACAAGAAATTTTCCTTCACTCCAACTTATTGTTCTTAACTGTTCCTAAGGAAACAGTTTCTGGCACCATGTAATATTTTTCTTTCACATGCAAGACTCTGGTTAAATACTTGATTCAGATATGTCATGATAAAAACATATCAGTTTCAGATATGTCTCGCTCCCTTATGCAAACTTAGACCAACTCAAGTTAGAGCTTGTTTCCAATTGCCGCTTGACAGGGGCAACCAAGTCTGTCCAGAGTGGTGTTTGTGATTGTTTTACTTTTATCAACTGATACACTGAGCAGGAGCTATAATTTTAGTTTATATCTGAAATAGCATTTCACAAAAGCATCCCTTCAATTTTGTGAAGTTTTAAGTGTGTGTATGTGGGTGAAACCGAATTCTATCAGTGGGAGAAGACAGAGTGAAATTCTGTCCACTGAAGTTATTGGCTATAAAGATGAACCTGGTAGCAGCCCAAACTGAATACTGCATCTAACCCTGCCTGCCTCATACCAGAAAAAGGCAGAATTTTGCCTGTGTTTCCTCCTCTCTCTTTTTAACCTAAATTTACACCTATACTGAGGAAACAAACCCCAAGTAACTAAACAGTCTGTTCAGTTTTCAGAATATAGAATTGAAAAAATATATTTAGACATCAATTTCATATATATTTATCAATGATAGCATATATTTTTTAAAAATCAGTCTCAAGTGAATCATCTAATAACTAGTAGAAAGGTTAATGGATGTATTAGATGCAAGTCAAGGAAGTGTAAACTCCAGATTGTTTTTCTAAGGATGAGATTTCCAGTTTAGTTCAGGACTGTATGTGCTTTGTTTCACCTCTGCTCACAAAGGTTGTATTATCATAAGCGCTCCATTTAGTAGTTAGATTGTCAATATATCTTGAATTTTTAAACTTACATACTGGGTTTCGAGTTCTCTCTAAAAAGGAAAATAATGGAACATAATTTTAAACAGAAGACTATAAAATAAAATAAACATTCAGTAGTCAGAGCAGGTAAGTGTAAATTACAGATGAACAAGTGCTACAAGATTGTCTAGTTTCTACAGAATGACTTGAGTCTTACAGCTCAAGCTAAGAAGCTTGGACTTCTACATCTAATTCTAAGGGCTCCAGCTTAATTCCAGGATACCAATAAATATGCCTGTTGTCACACAGGAAGTGTCTGAAGAAAATCTCTCTAGATTAGACTAATTATAAACAATGACAATATTTGTGATATAGATATATTCACCTAAATATGTTACAAAAAAAAAAAAATCTAGAGTGTGGTTTTGTGTGTCATTTACGCTGTTGTGATCTTACCCTAGGATACAGGATAGTGTTTTGAGAGGAAGAGCCTGCATACAGACAAAGCTGGTATGCTTATGTTGATGATACGAATAATATTTTACAAATTAACGATACCAGATACTTGTAAGGAAAAAAAAAATTGGGGAAAAAAAAACCCTACTTTTTTTTTTGAGCAACCAATTAAATTTAAATAAATAAACAAAATTTACATCAGAGAAATAATTTGCATTGTTTAACCATTGTGCTTTTGATCTAATACCAACAGCTCAAAAGGTGTATTTATAATACCATTAAACTGTAGGTCTTGAGAACTGTGTGAGAAGCAGGACTATCACGGCTCCTTGTGAGCTGTTACCTCTGAACTCCAGCACTTCAAATAATGATAGTTAATTTTTTCACTGCTGAGCAATAAATGTGTGGTCATACATTGAAAAACTGTTTCAGTGGAGTATCATCTGATCATGGCAAGTTGTTTGTACATCATCTAAGTTAAGCAGTGAAATGCAATCCATGTCCCATAGATCTTAAGGAGAAGTTGGTGGGATTTGAAAAAAAGTTCCAACCAAAACGAAAAGAGGTAGCGTGTATTCCATAATTTTCAAAAAAAGGCCACCCATAGAAGAAGAAGCTACTATAAAGCTGATGGAGCTGTAAGTCTGCAACCAATAACACCACAATGAATTTTATGGTTTCAGAGCAAATTGTCCTAAGTAGAGGAGAAATGTAAGACCTTTTGCATTTGGCCTGTGGAAACAATGTAAGTATATTAAGATAGCTGCAGTGACACAGACCAAGAATAAATATGTTAGGATTTTGGGGAGGTTTTTCTCTTTTTCATCTAAGTCAGGACTTAACCTTCCCTGTTTCTGTATATATCTTATAATCATATCTCCATTCAGAAGCACTGAAAATTTCAAGGATACTGTATTCCATTCTTGTATTTATGACTTTTTAAAGTTGTTTTTAGGGGTGTAATAGGAGAATAAATCTGTAGACTACTTATTATCTTGCACTAGCCTATGTAAGTACTTAGAAAATTTCTTCTTGAAAAAAAAAGTAATCCCAGACCAGAACATGCCTACATTTTCATGAAGTTTACTTGTAAATATGAAGTTTTAATTGCTTTTATTTCCACTTGCTTTATGTCAGTTTCTACATAAAGTTTCAAAATATTTCTAAACTTTGGGGAAGTTCTGAACTGGACTGAAACCTTGGCTGCTCTAGGATTTAAAATGTGACAGAAATGTGTGTGTTTGTCCTATAGTATTGAAATGGTTCAACATCATGATTTAAGTATACATGCATCTTGAATTTATTACCTTAGCAAAAACCTTCCTTTAAGCCTATCCAGGACTGCCAGCTTTAAGCCAATTTACCAACAGGGTTTTTCATTTATATTGTCAATAAATCAACGTTTTCTGCCAGCAGCTCTGCAACAATCACTAGTCTATTTTCTGCTGCATATATCTGGGAAACACAAATATGAGATTAAACAAAGATAATAACTAGCGAATGAAGAACTAGATGCCTTTCTCAGCACTACTAACTGAGCATGTCACTTGCCATGGTAATGGGTCAGAGGCAGAGTAACAGATTTATCTGGGATTCAGCTAGATGCAACTAATGTGAACTCCAAAAGTACAGATCTAGCCAGTCTTTCATTTGATTCCAGGCAACTTTGTAGATAACTAGTCTCAAAGTGAATCAGCTTGGGCAATTTTTATTTAATGAGTGCCAAAAGTATTTTTCTTCATATGGATTTGATCCTATGTGACTTTTTTTTTTTTTTCCTTTTGCTGTTGCTTTCACATTTTGTTTTCTTTTTTTTTTAATGAGAAGATATTTTACAAACATGGAAAGAAGCAGAAGGTTCTTGTTCTCTCTTCTGATTACTTTTCTTTATCAAACTTTTTTCTCCTATCTAGACTTTTTCCTTATTTCTTCCACCCCCACATAATAGTTATTAGCTAGATTTTTGCTTTTAAATGAAGTACTTATTTAAGAAGAAAAAAAGCATGAAAAAAAACCTATGGTAAATTATTTACTGTCCAAGCCACTATTGTCTCCCTTATTTCTCTTCACATAGGTTGCTAGTTTCACCCAATCAGTTTACAAAAGTTGCATTTGATTCCCTGTGTTCCAGCTGAGTTGAACATAGCACATACACTTGAGAAAAAATATTGTTGTCAAGCTATTACTGCTGCTTCTGATCATCTGAGCACAGCTTGGGGCCTGCCTGCCTATGACATAAATTAAAATAGTCTGAAGATCTGTGTGCAGCTGACAGTAGTAACCTTAAATAACTTCCTCCACTGTTGTTGCAAAGGAGAGATAGCCTCCTTGATCAGATTTGTGTTGACTAGAGAGTCACCTTACTTCAAAGGCAAGCCACCAACTTTAAGATTCTAGTAAATCAATTGAGCAGTTGAAAGGAGGTGCATGAAAAATCATGCTTGCAGTTTCTCTCAAGCTGTACTTTCTGTAATTGTTGTTACACGTGTATGCTACTCAATATATATATCTGAATCACAGTTTCATGGAGTAAAACCTTACTATTTTGCTAGTCTCTATTGGTTGGTCTAGAGTCATGTTTTATGATATGATTCCAGCATATGTCATATATTATATGACTGATAACTCAACTACAACTAGAATGTTTTCCATGTAGGCACATTTATTTTCCTTGAAAGAAACAGAGATCATCCTTCTCCCACTTTTCTCAATTAAACTGAGATACTCGAACACAGAAATCACACACACACACACACACACACACACACAAAAGAAAGAAAAAGCATCAAAAGACCTAGGAGTATAAAAAGTTTTCAGCATAAGGCAGCATTTCTTTCTGAGAACAAGGAACACTTGTTCCTGACCCAGTGCTGGAGCCCTAGCCTCTAGGCTGCTATGTGTCTTCTAAATTTGGTTCTATTAGCATCTTTTTAAACTTTTGAGTAGTTTCCCCTAGCTGAGAAACTGAAGAAATACAAAGACAGACTGGATAATCAAATGTATAGTTATAATGCATAATCCTCAGTATTTAATCTACATGTGTAAGGTTATATTTCACCTGTTTTTAGGCAAGGTGGTGGTTTTTGTGAGACCTCCTCTCTTTCTGCAAGACACTGACAAAATAAGTGTACATTATTGTTCATGGGAATTCTGAGAGGTAAGGAATCATAAAAAGAATCTAGCAAAGAAATAGCATCATGTTCATTATTGCAAGAACCAAAGCACGGGATCAAAGGCTCAGAAAAAAACGAAGTTTGACAAAAAAGAATCAGTTGGGAGTAAGGGTCACAGCCAAACAGGAACAAAAGAATAAAGAGCAGAAGAAAACATCTGCAAGCCTTGCTTGTGGGGAGGGAGAAGGAAGTAGGAAGAGGGAGGAACCTTTCCACATACTTGCCCTCAGAGGTTTGCATACATTTGTGTACTCCACATTGTTTGAACCTGATTTATAAAATAGTTGCATTTCAGAGATAATGAACATCACAGATGACCTCTCCAGAGGAGTTTCCCTTCCCCTTAAGGGATAGGGGGAAAAGAACTTTCTCACCACAGGAGAACATAAAGAATTTTGGGGACTTTAACCACATAACTCCCATAACTTTTATGACATATGTTATATACATGTAGACCTGTGCATGTTTGTTTTTTTCAAATACAGTCTTCTCATTTCCTTACTTGCTTCTCATCTCAATCTTTACATATGGCTCCGTAAAATAGAGGGGGGAAACACTACAAAAGAAAGAGCCAGAGGGAGAAGACTCATATGGGGTGAGCAGAACCAAATTTGCTCAGACTCCTGACAGATACCCAGAGTAGTGAGTCCCAGTTTGGGCAATGATAGAGTACTCAGACAGAGACAGCATAGAACTGACCTTATATTCTTCCCTACTGTCCATAATCATTCTGGGATGGGCTCCAATAAACTACTGCAAACTTAGAAAGGCTTTAATTTATATCAGTATCCATTTGTGCAATCACTTTTCTTTCCTGTGCCTTAAAGCCAGAAAGATATACGTACTTTCTACCTAGTAAGCCAGTGGGAAGTCTTTAATAAAACCATTACTTTCAAAAATTGTTCATAAAAAACTAATTTCAGATGGGCACAGGCAGCTTTCCTAGGCTTCTTTTATAGACAATGAGGTGAAAAATATAGGTTTTTTTATATCCTTTAGTATCTGAGGGGACTATGACTTTCCAATAATATGGCAGTATCCTGAGCAAAAATATTATTTTATACCACTATAGAATATTGCTGCTTCCTTGTCTTGTCATGCGTATTCCTGCAGAAGAGGTTAGCGCCAGTAGATTGGTACATCTCCATGGACTAGCCATCACAGGAATTGGAAAGCATCACATAATTCACTTTTTATCCTTTACACTTGGGAATGCATCAGGAAAACATCTTTGACATATGTTCTTACACACAAGCAGTTAGGTTACACATAAAATATTTAACCTTATTTAACCTTTTCTACCTTAAGGTAGAAAAAGGGTAGAAAATAGCATCCGTGAAAGGGGTAGCTCCTAGTACTCCCTATTGCACAATTGCAATGTTTTTACAGTGCAAGTTTTGCTCCTTGTAATATTTACTTGGGTATTTTTTTAAACTGCTCATGAAGTAATACTGTATTTTTGTTTATGGCTAACGGGATGTGTAAAGTAATGCAGTCTACTTATCAAAGACCTGTTTCTGTAGTGTTCTTATCTTCTTCACCCTTGTAAATTTTTGTAGCACTTTAATTTCTCACTGTGTGCTTTGCAATGTAAATACTCATAACTTCTGACAATTATTTCCAATATACTATAAAAAACAGTAGAAGAGTAAAACTGGGAGATGATCTTTTCAAGATGTGGCATTAAACTCAATAAAACATAACCTTTCTCCAGACTGTGACTCAGACTTTTGAAACCTTTTTCTACCCAATGCACCATAAATGGGTATTAGATGTGGTCATCAAATTGTCCATGGAAGACTAACTCCCCTATCACTTTTGCACTGGCATTTTTGCTAACTAGGACTGCTGAACATTTTTAAGAAAGTGTAAATATGTTTCACAATGGGAAGGAATGACAAGTGGAACAAATTTGTTATGGGCAGGGGAAGATTTTTAATTACTTGAAATGTTCAGATTGATGAAAGGATGCATCCTAACCAGACCCAATTTGTTGGGACCCAGAACTGATTTGGTTGATGTAGTGGCTTAACCTCGACTAAGGGCCAAACTCCAACCAGCTGCTCAATCACCACCCTACCTGAGGCAGAGGGAGAAAATACAGGATTAGAAAGCTTGCCGGTTGAGATAACAACAGGGAGATCACTTACCAGTGGCAGTGCTGGGAAAAACTGCCTCAAACTGGGGAAAAATTAATTTAATTTTTTGCCAGTTAAAATAGATTAGGGTAGTGAGAAGCAACGACAAATATTAGAACAACTTCCCTCCCCCCTTTCCCAGGCTCAGCTTTGTCCCTTCACTCCCAAATTCTCTACCCACCCTGACAGTGGCACAGAGGGACTGGGAGGTGATAGTCAATACATAATAGTTCCTGCCCTGCTACTCCTTCCCTCTCACACTTCTACTCTGCTCCAGCATGGACTCTCCTTGCAGGCTCTAGCTCCTTCAGGAAAAAGTGTTCCATCATGGGTACTGCACAAATTGCAGTGGACACCTGCTCTGGTGCCTGGAGCACCTCTACCCCCTCACCCTTCCTTCTCCTCCTCTTCATCTGATCTTAATATTCCCTCCACTGTTTCTCACTCTTTTTGTTACCTCCTCATCTCTCTTTTCAACAATTTTGCTTTTTTCTTAAATGTTTTCTCAGAGGCACCACCAGTTTCACTGATGGGCTCCTCTGTGTCCTTCAATGGGTTCAGCATGGGGCAGCCCCTGGTTTCATCCCACAGAGGCTGTTCCCTTGTAGCCCTCTGCTGCCAAAACCTTGATATTTACCCACAACACAGTTGTCAACAAGGGAAGAAGGTAAAATCCCATGGCTGGCATTGCAGTTTAAGAATCAGCACTATGACATTAAAATTTTGTCCATGTTAATAATATACACTGAGTGTTCCCATCTAAGCAAGTGCCAACTACTCATCAGTCACTGTTTCCACCCAGCACTTGCAATTGTTTACGCCATTCACCTATAACGGCTCCGAAATCTGAAAATAAAACCAGTATTTTTATGGAAGATGAAGTCAGAAATTAAGATTAATTCCTGAAATTGGATACAAATTCCACTTTAAGGCTTGTAAATGTTACAGATTCAGATAGTTTTGACTGATCAACACTCTACTGTAACTTTCACCTGTCTTGAAAATGCCATGTAGTTTCAATTTCTGTGTTTTAATATCCTTCACAAAACTTTCTTCAGAGAATTTGGCATACTGTTTAAACTAAAAGTAAAGAAATTAAAACATAAACGTCTTATGACAGCTAAAATATATCCCTGCGTATTTGGAATATATCAACAACATATTGTGTTATGCCATCTTTGAATATTGAAATATAAAAATTCAGCCTTGATATCCTTAATCATGCTAACACTGTTTTATAAATATGGTAATAAATATTAAAAGCTATGTAATGATCATGTTGAAAACATAGACTTTTTGAGACACACGGGGTCATTTCTGCTTTGCAAGTCATGAACCTGAAGAGAGACATCACTTAGAAGAGACAAAAGAGGGAAGAGTTTGGGAGCAGAGTCTAGGATTTATGGGATCCATATAGGAACTGTGGAAGATTTAGGTATATAGCTGCCATTTTATATGTCTAAATCTAAAGGTTTCAACTTCAACACCCCATCTAAGACGAAGCCTAACCCAAAAGGTACCTGTGTCTTCGACTTTGAAGTATTCCAGGTGTGGAGACATGCATTTGGGGCATGTACTTAAAGGCCATCTTCTCTATAGGTTTCAGTAACACAAAGCACAGTTCGCAGCTAAAACTTTCAGGTTTTGAAAACTTCTTTGTAAAAGGTGGATTTGAATTTTCAGAGTATGACAAAATCTCACACAAGTGGGATTATCATTTGGCTCTGCTTTTTATGAGATCAGACTCAGCTCCTTCTTCTACTTGAAAAACTATAACAATTTTTACCTCAATACTGCCCTTGCAACAAGTAATCAGGTATTTTAGGAAGAGATGTCCTTCTATTACCTTTTGTTGAAACCAAAAGCTTAAGAAATCTTGATGCAAGGGAAAAAAGACAGCACATATGAGTGAGAATGACTTTTATCATCTAAAAAGTAGACTTTCACTTGAAAAAGTTCCCATCCTGTTCCAACAGTATTTGCCAGATTCTTCCATTTGGCATTCATGGGAGCAAAAACTAAGAGTCCTATCTTGAAATACTCCATGTAGCAGAATTCCCTTTGATGACTTTGAGCTGAATGACAGTTCTCATGTCTCCTAATGATGCTTTCAGCCTTAAAGAATGGTTCCTTTGCTTCAGATATTAGAGCCTTGTGCCAGGAGTTGGAAAGCCCCTTTTCACCTCCTATCATCCAGGCAAAGTAAAGCTCTCTGGGCCAATTCTTAGGGAAGAAGGAACAAAAATGGGTCAAGTATAGAGGGGATGATTTCTAATTCTACTTTGGAAAACCTTATTTGTATTATGTATTTAGAAAGGTGGGAGGACAATACAACTTTATGTATGTGTAAGATAAGGCAGGAGAAATGTGATGGCTGGGATCTTTTCTTAAAATTCACAAAAAAAAAAAAAGAAAATTATACATCATGGTTCTTAAAACTAACAGGGAATCTGTTGTGTTCTGTGACAGATGCAAAATCAATCTGTTCTATATGAATAACATTAAAAAACAAATAAGTCACCTAGCAGCATAGCATATAGTTCATATAGTTCTTCCCTTTCCACTAATCTCTCCATATTCAGTATATGAGCATTTTTCATGTGTAGATTGGTCAAAGAGAAAGCTGCATGTAAAGGATATTCTCATGAGATATATCTGCAGTGGTGAAGGGATCAAGTACTGTTTCCTCATTCCTCTTGAACTTTGCAGAAGGGCAGCTGATAAAGAACTAACCAGATCCAGGGAGATGCCCATTGCTCCACACTCCTCCTGAATTTATAGGGGAAAGTATATAACCTGTGGTTAATTCACTTCTACTATGCTTTTCCTACTACTAATATGTTAGCAACCAGACTATGGTGCCAGGAAAAGCTAGAGGCTGACAGCATTCCTGTAGTAAACACTGAATGGAAGAAGTTTTTGAGTATGAAGCAGCATCAGCAAGAGAAAACAATGCACACACTCATGTGGAAAAATATACAGGCCAGTACATGGAAATTATACTAAGGCTGCAAGCAGAAGAAGGAGAGGAGAGGAGAGGAGAGGAGAGGAGAGGAGAGGAGAGGAGAGGAGAGGAAAAGGATGAAGCTCAGAAAGAAAACTAAGTCTGTGTAATGGTAAAGAGGACTAGTGCATGAGAATCAGGTAGCTGAATAGGTGAAAGATACCCACTGGGAAGCGAATATGAAAACTTTGTTCAGAATGAGAACTAAAAGTGAGGAAACTGGAAGGAAGTCATAAATCTGATGACCTACAAGAATAATTTTATATAGTTGTTTGTGCAGATCATTCTGCATAAAATTATGGACACTTTCTGCTTTGAGGTGTCACAAGCTGAACATTCAGAAAAATCAATTACACAATCATTTATGTACAAATCCATAACATCCTTCAAAAACAAGGAAGACAATTTGAAATAATTCATTTTTGGGTCAGCCAAATCATTGCATGGGAGGACTTATACTGTGTCATCAGGGCTATATAAAAGGAGCACAGAAGTTGCTGTACAACAACTTTGCAAACATTGGTGAAGCAGAGGCAATAGGTGACAGCCAGCTTGCATAATAGCAAAAGAAAAGCAGAGATATGTAAAGCTCTGAAGAGTTACAACAAAATTGATTTTGTTTTGTCTTACTATGGAAATGTAATAGAACTATTTTATATAAAACCAAAGAGTTTTAACCTAAAACTGGAAAGTAGCAGCAACACTATATATATACATATTGGATGCCAAAGAGGAATGGAGGTGGAGAAGTTAAAATAAATAAAATGTCTTCTGTAACAGGCTATTGCAGTTTATAGAATTCTTGCCTCTGACAACTTCCCAAGGTCCCTTGGTTGAATACTGACACACAGAAAATGGAAAAGAGCACTTTTTATCCTAGGCTACAGTTTCCAGCAGAATCAATAAAGCTGAAGGACAACAGAAATATAGTTATCTCATTAATCCACAGGACCAAATTTAACACAGCAAAATATCATCTCTACAAACATCTTAATGAATTTTCAGACACAGCAAAACTGTGAGGATTGGTTTCAGGATGAATTAGTGCTTTTAGAGAAATTTTGAGACACAGTAGAGTACCTTTCACTAAGTATGACCCATCTTGGAAGCTTCCTGCCTAGTGCAAAAATGGAAGGAGGGAGAGATTTGTTTTTGTTTCATTTAAGGCAGTTAATAAACTATGTTTTCTTCTTAAAAAATAAAGGGTAAATTTCTTCCCAGGGTAATAAAAATTCTCTGTGAACTCTGATCTTCCTCTTAAAGAGTGTAAACATATTCATACTTATAAAAAATGTGAGTCAAGATAAATAAGTTACACAGTAGTACTCAATCATTTGCTCTTTATTGCAATTCTTTCATTTTTCTGTAACTCACTTATTTTCATCGTAAGTATACTGGGTCCAGGCCCTGACTCTGTTGTTCTTTACACCTCTGGAAATTAGACTGGAGATGTGATCATAAAACTACGGAAATTAACATCAAAACTGCATGCTTCATCACCATATTTGACTCAGAAACACCTAAAACAGAGAGAGAAAGGTGTATGAATAATGCATAATAGGTATAAGAAGTAGGCAAGTGGCCTTTCCTCTTTTCTCAGCCTAATAGCAGAAGACCTTGAGAACTTGACCTACTGATGAATAGGGCATAAATCTGCTCAGCAGCTATGAATATATGCAATATAGTGCCTTCTAAGGACTTGGGAAATTTCATTGTTCTGACCTCAAGAGGGTCAGTATTCTTATCTCCTGGCAATGAAACATAGTTGAGACTGTTGTCTTGTTTTTTGAACATTAAAGGGTTTCTATAATGAAGCAGGCAAGCCTTAGACAGTATAGACTTCTCCTGAGCTAAAATACATATATCAAGCTCTTGGCTATTCACATAAGAATCATAAATGATGGAGGCTCCATGCTTTCTGAAAGCTTTGGGAAATTTAATGGCTTGAAGGACTCCACATACAGTTTTAGAAGAAACAGCTCCTTCTCACAGTCTTCAACCCTAACCATGAGTTCTAAAGCAGTATTAATAAAAAGTGCAATAAAACATTATCACTATACACAGGCTTCTTACTGTAGACCTTGAGGTAAGTAGTAAATTCATCTCTTTTGTTTGGATAGACATCATAGGAAAAGTGAGTCTAGAAGAACAGTGAATATTTTGGTCAGTTCCCTTCTACAGATGTTCCATGATTCCCTTTTTGGAGACACAGAAGAGATTATAACACTATAGACTATAAGAGAGTTAGAATTCCTTCCTGCAGTTTAAGAATCCTATTAAATGAAGAAAAGTTATCAGAAGAAATGGGAGTATCAGCTGGTCTAAACAACTTTGTAGCAAGCCATTGACTTTTCATATTCTTTTTCCAACACTGGAAATAAAATAAACACACACATTCCATTTTGTATTGGACACAATCTTCCATATGGGTGTTGCTTACATCAACAACAATATAATAAAGGCAAATGAAAGTATAAATATGCTCTTTGTTACATACGCTAAACATCAAATGGAGTTTTAATTTGGGTAGTGATTAGCAACTTTTGCCAAGAAGGAGATAGCAAGGTAGGTGGACATATTTCTATGCATCCTCTAGGGAGGGAAGTAACCCTATGCTATCCCAGTGTTTCTAGGTACATCTGTGATATCTCTCAGCACCCTATATTTCAGGAAGTCAGCCTGTTTGTGAAGTTATTGTAAGGTAGCAGTGGGCATAAGTAAAACACTGCTAATATAGTACTTGGCCAAAAGTAGCCTCCCCTGTAGGAGTTTGTTTATAAATTGCTTTGGTCCACTTGACAAGGTCAAATCCATTCTCTTAATGATGAATCTCATCTGTTCTGGTGCAGAAAGAAATGTTTTCTTTCACTTCTACGTGTGGTAAGAGCTCATTCATCTCTGTATGTTCTAAAGGGAAATCTAGCTACATCAGAGAGAGAAGGAGTATTCAGAGGGCAACTGATGGCCAGAAAGATATATTGAATTCACTTTCCTGGGACAGACATTCAAATGGTAACAAGTGATAGAAAACAGCTCTATATTTCAGCATGATGTGTGTTCTCTCTCTTATGATTAAACCCCCTGTGGGCCATCTGCATTTAATGGCTTAGAACTACTTTGTAGCTGCAGTTTTTTCCTTCCATGGCTCTTATTTATTTGAGAGGAGACCAAACTGCACTCTTAAAAGTGCAGCATGTAGGAAACACTGCCAAAAGAATGAGAACGAAAAGGCAAATTTATGGGCCAATGTTGTTTTAAGCATTTAGCAGTATAAATAGGAAGTGCAGATAAATGTGGACATATAAGTGACTCTCTGTTTATCTCAGTTACATTATTTGCCGGAATTCCAGAAGAGAATTAGCCCAATTAGTTTATATAAGAGTAAATGCTCTGCCTCTGGACTAGCAATTTAGCATATGCATAGAACTGTTTTCAAGTTAAAGCTTACACTCCTCCTTAGAACACGGCTCCCTAAAAAGTTCAGTGTTTTAAAAATAGCAGAATGGACTACCTAACAAAAAACATTCATATAAACTAAGTAATGTTGTTCCAGGACAATTTGATTTAGAGTAGTAAATCTATTATGTATTTATTAGGGATCATATTCAGCTCCCAAGTGAAGTCACTGGCCAAGTTCCCACTATCTTCAATTAGGTTTTGATCATAGAGTTTTTTGAGTAGAGTTAAGGAAATTTCATCCCTTTGCCAACACTGAGTTTTCTGGCTCTAAATATTGAATAAACCCTGAGCCAATGAGTATATTTTCCCCTTTTCTCATTGTATATATTACTTAAGCATTTGCTAAATAATAATCACTACCTCTGATCTCTATTCCATACTTTTTTCTAAAAGGCTCCCAAAATAATTCAGTATTTTACTTACTCTATATGTTTAAGTGACATCTGACAGATTTTTTCCATACATAAATATGCATTTTGTTATATATTAAAATGTTTATGAAGACTAATGAGAAAATCATTATTAATACTCTAGAAGCTGAGTTGTATCACTTTGAAAGAAAAATGCCATGAACAAGTGTTGTGTTGCCATTTTCACAGTTAAAGGTCTCAGCTGGCATGCATTTTTAGTGATTAAAACAAAATAATTTGAGTAAATACACCTGAGTAAATACAGTCTTATACAGATTCAGATTCTTCTCTCTCACTTTGAGGACACTGTTTAAAAAAGCTTTCATTTAAACTGTACCCTTCTCTTTACCAGAAGGGCAAAAACATCATGAAAGTGTTAACTAAGACCTTATTCCACCTACAAACAGTTTGTTAATCATAATCCAACTGGATTTAACAAAAAAAAGGGTTTTGTTTTTAATCAAAAAAAAGGCTTTAACCTTCATAGTCATCCTTCTCCATATCAATAAATTGATCATTTGGGGTGCAGGAGTCTAATATTTTGCAACTACTGTATTACAGTAACAGACTTGGCCCAGCTGTAATGATAGTGGGACTATACTAAACTGTGGTTGGCATTTATATGCAGATATTTTCACAGGAATACAAGGTAGGGAGGATCAAGCCTATTTCAATTCTTTTTAACAATTAAAGGATGCAAAGACCATCATTGTCTCCGTTTTTGAGAGATGAAGTGGACAGCTGCTAGGTTATGGAGGGTTGCAGTAGTTAGAATTAGAGACTGGAATAGCACTCATGTAACAGCATTTTGTGAGCTACCAAGTGCCACTGTATAAGCCTATCAGAAAGTATTATTTTTTTCCTGATCCTATAACCTGTAGTCTTCCAAATGGTATTTTTCATGCTAAAAACATTATTGAGTTTGATTGCCTATACATTGATGGATTTATTAGGCTAGTCTATTGCTTAGGGTATTATTATTATTATTATTTATTAGGCTATTCCTATTGCTATAGGAATAATCGTTGTTATGAAGGTGGGCAGCATGAGCTAAGCTGAAGTTTGCTATTGAGAGTGAGGTCTCAAAACAGTCCTTATTCTTTGAGAAGATAATGGATTTTTGAAGACTCACTTCTTTGGTGAGTCAATGACATCTCACTTGTGGACTGCATTTAAACAAAAATATTTGGTCAGGAACCATGTAATTTTTATATTGTTATTTAAAGAGAGCAAAAACAACTGACAGAAACAGGTCAATATCTCAAATGCATCTTATATGACACTGTTGTGATATGTTCCTTCATTTGCATGCCACAGTAGTATCAGGTTTGGTAAGTTTGTGGTGCAAAGGAGAATAGCCATGCTTCAGGAATTTGGCAGACTCAGTGATCTGACTGTTACTGTGCTTTAACGCTCTGCCCTCATGTTGCCTCAAAAATGCAGGGAACGAAAACATGAAATTCATGACCAGAGAATGTAGAGACTGAATGCTTCTCCCCAAAATTATTCTTTAATTTCCCATCATGTTTTTATTGGCAGTGATAGTCACACACCTACCAGCCCTGCACCTCCAAGATTTACTTTTTGAGTTTTTTATATCCTTCCTTAAACCCATACTGTTCTTGCAAATAGAGATAGGAGAGGTGGCAATAGAATAATTCTTGTGTTCACAGGTCCTAGTGAGATTTAGGTGGGGGAATTTAAGCGAGAGGGAAGGAAGTGATGCCTTGGGTTTAGGTTGTCTCCTACTCTAGCACTGCACCCTGACTCTCCTCCCAGAAGATTATTCTGCCATTCTCAGCCACCATACCCCGATACTCACTGCACACTCCTTCTGTCATACCCACATCTCACATTCAGTGCTTGCCCAGCCTGCTGCTTACTTTGCTTATTTAAAATCTAAAATACGTTTCTTCAACTACCACAACTTTACATTCTTGATATTTCCTTAATAAGGTTTTTTGTACCACCAATATTTCATATGATAATTCACCAACGTGCCACAACTGTTTTGTGTTGCACTGGCAACTAGTTAAACTAGTTATATACTTCAGCTTCTGCAGGCCACAGTGGTATAAAATAAATGGGAACTGAGCTTCATGTAACTCACAGTGTCTTATTATTATGCCATTCAAATCTAAAAAGATCACTGTAGAGTGATAAGGGTGTATTCTAGAGATGAGTGGGTCACTTGTTAATTGATTATGAAAGTTCTGGGGGAAAAAATCCATGTCTTGTCACAGAAGAAACTTCCCCTGGAAACATTTAGGATTTTAGTAGTGTAAGTGTTTTAAATGAGTTCTAACTCTAATCAGGCTGATTTAACTCTGATTTTGAAATATCTCTGATATTTAGAAATTTTTCAATAAAATGCTAATTCATCTGTGTAATTTTGAAAACACTGTAATATTTTATTCTTTGCAAACAAAATTATTAAAATCTATCATGCTATAAATGCATGGTATTGGTCATATTTGTTAAATTATATACTTCATGTTTACCACAGAGTTTACAGTCAAAATAAAATGCCTTTCACATAATGACCTGGAATTTTTCAACACTTGACAGTGTAAAATATTATGATAGTTGAGAAGTGAAGTGAGAAATTTAGTTCATTTCATCTCATTCTCAGCAACAAAAGATGCTTTCGTTGATTTGTTCCTGGGGCATGTAACACTGCTGATTAAACTGTAGATAGAAATCCATCAAGCTTTTCCAACTACCTTTATGGTAAGGAGACTGGGTCTTTAGCTGCTAAATGTAGTGTTGTTTACCACTCATGTGAGTCTGCACAAATATTAAAGAGAAATTTTAATCTGCATAGATAGATTTACATCTGATCAAAAATTTGTTCAAATACAGGCTTAACTTTTCCAAATTGTTGATGAATCAATCATAGGAGAAAAAACTGTGCAGTTCTATGTCATCACAAATTCTTCACAGCAATAATTACGACTATATTTCACTTTCTCTTTTAATGGGATAGGGACTCTTTGCCCAGAAGTTCTATAAATTTACTTCTCAGCATTGCATGATGATCACATATCTCAAACATTAGTTAAAGTACTTGGCAGGAGGGCTGTGTAAATCACCTCCTTTTGTTTTTAGTGCATTTGCCACATGTTGAAACAGCAGCGAAAAGATTAGTTACTTGCACTACGAAATCATTAAGTACATAAAATGAAAGCACAAGAACACAAGTCCTGTCAAATGTGGGAGTATAGTCCAGTGGAAATTAAAATAATTTACCTTTAATAGAAACTAACTCAAATTATTTGCATATACCAAAATGTCTCTTTTCTAGAACTTTCTTCTAAAAAGAGAAACCTACGAATAGCCCTGTTGCCTCTATTTGCACTATTTGTGGAATAAGGAGCTACTCATCTTGGTTAAAATATCTGAGTCTGGCCTTAAGCCAGTGTGGGCCAGATTCTGCCATCCTTACCAGAGCTGAATAGTACCTTAAGCTGGGCCTGATTATGAAACGATTACTCATGTTGTGCTGAGCGGCTTTTTGCATGAATGGGGCCATTGTGAATAAACATTTACAAGTGATTCACAATTTGGCCTATGTGAATAGTCTCACTCACATCAATGCGTCTACTCATGGAGTAAAGCACTACTAAATAAAAGTGGCAGAATGTGACCCTGTTGTAGTACTTGACATCTAACACGAAGATACTTTTTCATTAGCTAAATGAAACACCGCAACCAACAGACTATCATTCATTCTTTGAGACGAGGCTGATGCAAGAGCATGACAAGCTTAATGCAGGCCTGCAACTTATCACACCTCAGGTTTAATGAAGGGTTGAATACCTGTTTGTCTAATGCATAAAGTTATGCTAGCAACATATAACAAATTATTTCCATTGCTAAAATTGCAGACAAAAATTTAATTAGAATTGTATTCCTTTTACTTAATTAAAATCAACAGGAAGATGACATAGTCTTTTATTTTCCTCTTTGATTTTGGAGGTTTCAAACATCTAAAAATTTTATAACGTTTTGAAAATCGATGTTCATTCTTCCCAAGCATTCTGTCACTGCAATAAATTCCTAGCAATTGTTTAATTTTACTCTTGACGTAAAAAGCCTCGTAAGAATGAACTTTTTTCTGAACTTCACAAGACAATAGTAGCAAATTCTGCTATCAAAATAAATAAGTGAATCAAAAGAGCAGCAACAATAAAAATACCTTGAAGTTTGCCAGCTAAGCTTTTGCTTCTTTATCCACTAATGATGCTCTAACTAAAATTATCTGGAAATCAATGTGACATGTTCTAAATACCACACCCTAAAAAATGAATATGTTGAAACTGAAAAAAAAAAAAAAAAAAAAACAAACAAACCACATTTTAGAACTGGAAAAATTTTGATCTGCTGTGAAAATCTTGTACTTCCACCACTTTCATCCTTCTGCATGTGGCACAAGTGTTTATATAAAACTAGTGTCTTCACCTATATTAATAAAATTATTTTTTGCTTGAAATCCTAAGGTTCATTTTACTGCTGTGTAAACAGATCATAAAAAAGGAAAATATAAATTCTAGCCAGAATGCTCTTTCCTAGTTCTTCAAGTCAAAGTTGAAGTTAATTTTTAGAAGGAGAATAAAATTGGGAAACCACTAATTGGAGTATGTATATGTGTTAAACTGTTAATTTATTACTAGTGGCAAACAGGACAAACCTCCTTTCAATCATCTGTGTAAGAATTTGCTGTAAAATTCACATTTTCAATGGATCCTAACAGTTGCAAAGTTACATTTATGTATTCCACTGAAAGATTACACAATGGACCAAATCTCCTATTTTTGTTTTCATGTTTAGTCTCATGAGAGGGAGCAGACACAATTTGGTGTTCCTGTGAGGTTTTGGGGGAGTTTTTTGGGGGGAGTAGTTCTGCAGTTGCTGTGGTGAAATCTGCTTCCCTGATCTTCCTTTTTTCCCCCCTCCCCACTTAGTTCCTAACTAATGACCAGAGAGAAAATCAAGAAGGAGCAGGGGGTGCCCAGAGAGTTGTATCCTGTTCTAATCACAGCCATGCAAGTCTTTCTTTATTTCAATTAATTTACTTTGCCTTTATGAACCTGAGAGACTGACTGTTGCTTTCAAAGAGGCTGACATTTCACTCATCTGAAGGAGCTTGGAATGTGACAGGGGAAAGGGAGGAGAAGTAAATCAAAGCAGATAGCAATTCTCCAGATGTAAAGTATTTTTCTTCTCCTCTATTTTTTTTCCAACAGAAATGTCAAAAAGTCTGCTGACATTTTAATTCCTTTGTGATAGGCTGAGAGCTGAGAGCCAAATTCTGCTGCCACTGCAGTCAAAAAGATTTTTCCTATCAACTTTAAAGGGAGCAAACCAGTATTACACTGTGGAAAAAAAAAAAAAGTATCAACAAACTGTATCTAAAACTAAATTACATGTACTCTTATAATATCTTGAGATCAATTACATACTGAAAACCTTGTTGGACTTTTTTCTTTCCAGTTGGGCCATAACATAATAAAAAAACAGTTAATAAGACTGACTGGACTGGAAATAAGACTTTGTTGTTGTGGTTTTTTTCTAAATCTGGATTCTGTTTGAAGTGTCACAGCACTATTCAATGCTCTCTTCTAGTCACCTAAGTTTCAAGATACCCCATCTGCAACCTTAAATATTTGCTTTAAACATTAGTTGACTTACATAATCTGTGCACGTCTTTGGAAACTTTACTAAACACTGTGATCCTACTTTTAGTGATATGTTTGGCAAAAAAAATCTCATTATCTTTAATAGGAATACACTCAGGTCCATAAAATAAAGGTCCTTCTGTTCTCATTATATTAGTTGTGTATTGATATAATTCCAACAAGCTCAACATGCATTTTGCAAAACATTGGCTGGCTCAGAGCAGCATCACAGGGCTGAGAGAGTTAGGTCTACAAATCCCACCTACAACATGAACAATCATATATTTCCTTTTCTGAGTGGTGTGCTTAGAGATTTACTTCATGGGTTTAGTATAATAAATTTATTTTCCTTTACAGAGACATTTTCTTAGGAAGTATTCATTTGTAAAGCATCAATTTTATATACAGGACTGTCAAAAAACAGTGGAGTAGATAATACGTTTATTCTTTTTTGCAAGTTCTATAATCATATTTCATCAACTGGTACAACAAAATGTATTGCTATATAAGAACCAAAACAAAGAGGGCTTGTTGAGCTTGATGCATGGTAAACCTATTTGGTTTATTCTTGTTTTATTGTTAAATATTATATTGCATTTGTTTAAGCAGATGTCGTGTATATTGCGATTTCTAGCATTCCACACACAGCAGCTTATTGTTGTATCCTTTAAATATGGGCAATAAAAATGTTTGCAGTTTGCTATTTAAAAAAAAACAACAAACAAACAAACAAATGAAATTAAGAAAAGGTACTGCTATATTACATGGCCCAGGAAATATTGGCAGCATGCTCTTTGGCTTTCATCCGTAGAACTGCAATGCTGGAGGACCTCCTTTCAAACTCCGGCTTGGTTTCAAAAGCGTGTCCATTGGTTGCCCCAGAAAGTAAAGAGTCAGTGAAAAAATTATTCAAAGGCACGTGGCTGAACTGATTCTGGTGGTTTGAAAAGCCTGTGTAGCCAGAATCTGTCCGGGGTGAATGTGAATAAGGTGTCATACAGGAGGATGTATCTCGTGGTAGCATGCAGGAAGTAACCACAGAACCACTAGCCGCATTCCCTGCCCACAGATTGTTCTGAATCTGGAACATATAAAATGAATAAGATTAAATTTAAATATTTCATCCTTCGTTTTCTGCAATGCTTGGTTTGCTTTACATAACATCCATTATTAGTTCTCCTCTAAAACAAGCAACAAGTACTTAACTAGTTCTCTGCAATCATCTTAGAAAATACCATGAAGACATTACATGAGTCAAAATACTGGATCATTCACTTAAAAACAAGGGCTGCTGAATCATATTCCTTGCTCTGTCATCTGTTTGCTCTGTGGCTCTGAGTGTTTACCATTGAACCTCAGGATGCCATCAGCCCAGCCAGTCAGTAAAATTAGTGGAAGCACACAACTGACTTCAAAGAAAAAGTGTCAAAAGACTGTACAATATCATAGCTGTTTTCACTATAAAAGCTTCTCCTCATCAGAATTCTTTCTTAGTGTAATAATAGGAAACAGTATAAAAGGGTGAACAAAACAAACCAGGATTTCTCAAGCAACAAAGACCAACAAGTATTTACAAAATTAAATATTGAGAATCCTTAAAATACAATCATGGTTGACAATGCATCCAAGAGTTATTCCTAAAGTTATTTCAAACATGGTTTAAGATAAAAAATATTTTCATGGGGGTTTGTTTTATACTAAATTATACTTGAGGGCATTTCTATTTCAGTTCTCAACCTTAACTGGCTGCACTGTGCATCCCTGGAAAACGTTGCATGACAGACTAGGAGACAAACTTTGTGGTTACCAGCAATGTCTGCTGAAGATCTGGAGTAACCACGTATTCAAGCTTTGATGTGTAATGCCTTCTATACTTGGCAGTCACTTAAAACTTCATTCTGAGTCTCAGGCCTTCTCCTATCATCTATGTATAGATGCTATTTATGGATAGGTATTTCTCACATATTTGTAATGAACAGACGGAAAGATTTTCAAGGCCTAGCACAAGTTCAGCTCCTGTCATTATCTTAGACTGTGCATTCTTTCATTCCTCCTCTATTCACTTGGCTTTAATCAAACATCACACTGCAGCTGTCCTGTTTTTCTAAACTCTCTACTCTTTGTATCTCTCTATCAGTACTATATGGATATTTTTCTATCAGCACTATATGGATATTTCTCTATCAGCACTATATGGATATACTTTCTGACATACTCTGACTTCTTCAGTTGTTTCTCATTTGCACTTGCTTTCTATTTCTTCTACACTTTTACTTATATCTCTTTTCTTAATGCTGATTTTTTTTTTTTTCAATGTACAAATATCATGATACAAGACTTTTGTCGTCCACATTCACAGTGCAGAACTTTTCAGCCAGGACCTATACCCTTTTCTTTTTGTTTCACTTTGCTAAATTTGCCTTCATCCTAAAAATCTGTTGCCTGTTCAGTATATTGTTGCTCTCATGCACTGGGATTGAGCCCACATGTCTTTGTTCTCTGCTATACTTTGGAGTAATTGTAATTACTCTTTGGTTAGCACTATAAAGTGAATTCTCACTTCAAACTTAATCTTGCCTTCATAGTCCATATCCATAGACAGAGGAATTTTGTCTTTAAGATATGTAGGTTATCTCTCTAATGGAGTGATTTTTTTTTTTCTGCCAAATTTGAGGTCAGTGGAAGTAATGAATTATGACAGACACACACGTACATATACACAGAATGAAAACATGTTTCTAATGCTGAGTTGCCTTTTTCCCATTGTCCTATTACTTTGCAACAACACATACCCACCAAACCACCAACGAGCTAAAGAGATAAATTAAGGTTCACTGATCTCATCTAGCTGAGATCTAGTGCAGATAGTAAGGATGAGATAATTAGAATATTATTTTTAAAGTTAATATGCTGAACAGTTGTATTAGCACGGGTCATCAAGAGCTGACAAACTAATTTGAGTTCCTTGGTAACTCCAGCAGCAAAAAAAGAACCAGTAAATGCTCCATTTTGGTTTCCTGCAGAAGGCTGGGTAAAAGTCATGCTAACAACACAACTCCCCAAATTCTTGGACTGATCCACCCCTAGTTCACACAAACATGCATATGTACAGGCATACACACACTTCTACACCCACTCATGTCAATCCAGCTTGCCTTTCCACACACACACATGTGCACAGTTAGTTGGGCTCTCCTCAGGCATCTGCTCCTGCTTATCTTGGGTGGTCTGCTGAGAGGTATTGGAATGAATAAAGTGCCTGGGGAAGTATATTGAGGATTTTTCCTCTTTCTTGTGGGCCTCCTGAGGTCTACAGGAGGAAAGAGATTCTAGTGAGAGTTTCAGAGCTTTCCACTTCCCATCCTTCCTTCCTCTCTTCAGCAGTTTTTATAAGACTTTCAAACATCAGCCCATGGGAGACCCTCCACAGCTTGATGTGATCTTCAGCTGCCTTCTTACTCCTTAATTAACCTACATGAGCCAGTTTTTACTTATAAACAGATTTTATTTTATTTTATTTTTTAATCTTCAGAAAACAAGTGGCTTATCTGAGGATTAAAGGACATACCATACC
Organism: Antrostomus carolinensis; assembly: GCF_000700745.2. Taxonomy (NCBI): domain Eukaryota; kingdom Metazoa; phylum Chordata; class Aves; order Caprimulgiformes; family Caprimulgidae; genus Antrostomus; species Antrostomus carolinensis. Next base: position 17,472 of record NW_010309975.1, on the reverse strand, counting down.
TGGATCTATCTGAACCACTGCCTTACTTACAGAAGTTTGTTACATTCAACCACACAGAACACTCCCGAAGAGAGAAGTACATGTCTTATGGTTCAGGATTCAGGGATTTTTGTGTCCTATTGCCTGGAAGGTTTCTCAGATCCTAGTACAGATTTACAGAATATGGCAAGAAGGAAGCAAGGGACTGTGAAAGAGCTGGAAAGTGTGGTAGTTAAGTGTATGGCAACCAGGAAGGCATTCACTAAGACTCATAAGGCTTGTTGCCTTCTCAGACTTAATGAGTAGTAAAGAAGTTAGCAGCTGAAAGTCTTTAAGATAAAGAGAATATCTCCACTTTGTTTGAAAGCCCAAGCTACATACATTCTGTCTCAGTAATGAACTGGGAAAATCAGAAATCCAGTTATCCATACAAAAATCTTTGTCTTTTTTTTTTTTTGTTCAGGAACACGAGAACCTTTTAATTGTACTTTATTGTATTTCGTGGTTACATATATGCTTCTTGCAGCAGCAGTGACAGATTAAGCAACTACTGGGGTTTTCTTTCCCTTTCTTCCTACAAAACAAGTCATCCATTCCTATTTCCATGCTGTTCCACTTCAGTCTGTTTTGCTGGTACAATACTTTACAGAACTGAAACAGGGAGCTGATACAGCTGAAAAAGAATTCAGGGAAAAAAAAAAAAAAAGAAATATATATATATATTTCAAACACAGGCACATAGAACCCCATTCTTTTTCATGGTATTTCCAGGCCAAATGTTTTGTTTCAGAACCTTCACAACAGGATGGATTTGCTCGTGGAGAGACTAGTTCATCTAAGAAGCATCTAACACAGGAGCTAATTCTGAAGGAGCTCTTCACCCCCAAAGCTAACTCACACATGACAAAGTGTCGTTTATCTGACTTACCAAGATGTCTTTCTAAGAAATACTATGCCAAATGCTGCAGTCACTTAGACTGCACAGATATAATTATGGGAAGAATTTTGCAAAAAAAATCTGTTTAAATAGGAATATGCATGAGTTTGCATTTAATACAGTCATGATGGGAAGACTTCAAAAGGTTCAGAGGCTCAGTTTGAAAGTGCCCAATAACCTGTGTGGTCTGGAAGTATCACAAAATCACTCTTTGCTTCCATATTTCTAGTAGTTTGGTTTGCAGTAAACAAAGTTTAGTACCACGCATTTTTCTGATATTTTTATCCTAGACAAATCTCTTTCAATTTAGCTTTAGTGAGATTTCACAGGTGTAAATGAGAACAGAATTGAGCTGCAAATCCTAAAATATGCCAATGTCTTGTTAAAGAAACATGTGAACAAGCTATTCATTTCTAAATCTTTCAAAGAGGTATCCTAGGTTTCTTCCTTAGAGGAAGGAATCAAAATTAGTAAACTTAACTTCAGAAATGCCACAAGATGCTAGGAAAGCTTTATATCTTATCTCATGAGACAGTTATGCTTTCAAAAGAATGTTTTGGTCATATAGAATTTCTGTTAATTTTAGCTAGTTATTAAATATTAGATATTAGATTTTCATTTCTTAACAAAGATTTACCATATAAATATAGTTAAATTTAAGTTGCAGAAGGTATTCCTGTATTAGAAATAAGTACAGTAATGTTTTACAATAAGTCAAAATTATCAGACCTTCTTCTGGTATGTTGGAAGGAAAAGGGACATTATGTACATGAATTTAAAGAAAATATTTTTCCTCTTAAACTCTTCTGTGATCCATGAACTATATAAAAGGCAATTCAGAGACTGTGAATGAGGCTATACATACAGCACATCTCTGGTTTTTGTTAACATCACAAACAACTTGAGCTTTGCTCTTGTGGTTACCATGAAATTACCAGAGCCCTTCAATATATTTATTTCATAATTTCATAGCTGTGACAAGAACGTAACTGGAAAGTTATGGTTGTTAACATGGTTATGATATAATTTCCTAAGCACATGACCTTCTCCTTGACACTGCAGAGGAAAATTAGCTGAGGTAATAGGTCATCCCACTTGGTGTCATTGCTTTTTTTCTGTTAAAATTTCATGCTCCTGGAGCTTCAGTCTTCTTACACAGCACCTGGAGATATCACATAAACTCAAATCTCAAAATCTGAGAGTTTTACTATCACTTACCCAGCTGTGGTTCTCCTGTCACCAAACGTCTCACGTTGTTTGAGTCACCTGCCTATCCAGACTGGAGTCCATTTCCAACAGACACACATATAACCACACAGCTTCTATTTAAGTGGACATATGTTTTAGTGCTTCACATGGGAAACAAAATGTTAATCTCTTTTAAGATCTCTAGATATGAAGAAATAATTTATTATTGTTGGTTTTGTTATTATATTACACCATATATGTTATGTTATGTTATGTTATGTTATGTTATGTTATGTTATGTTATGTTATATTATGTTATGTTATGTTATGTTATGGCATAGGTTATTATAATTCACTAGTAAGTAATTCAAAACTACACATTGACTCTGTTTTCAGGATGTTCCAGGGCATTGCAAGGGAGACAACAGTGGCACAAACTGAGCAGTTAGGAATTTTCCTGATTATAGAAAACATGTGAACGTCAAAGAGACTATTTGCTAAATTTTTGTCACTCTCCTCTTTGTGTGAAGAAACAATCCTTGTACTGCCAGAAATCACGAAACCCGCACTTGCAGAAGGAGCTACTTTAGGCAGATTAAATGCAACAGCTGTTCAACTGCTCTAAACTGATCATTTACAGCTCATGATCTGAGGGCTGTTCCTAGTCCATCAGCACAATTAATTTGGTCTATCGCTTGTCACAGTATTTTTTTTCTGGGCACTTCTTAAGAAGATCCAAAGTATGGTCAGAGATTTGCCTGTACTTCCTGAGTTTGCAGATTCATAGATCTTCAGAGTAATTTAAACTGAAAAGAACTTCTTGGATTATTATTCCAAACCCTTGGTCACAGCAAATTTTGAATTTAGATCAAGTTACTCAAGGCCTATCCAGTGAAGTTTTGAGTAGCTCCAGCTACAGAGATTCAGCAACTTCTATAAGCAACTTATTCCAAGACTTTGACACTCTCTATACTTTTTCTTTTATATCTAGACAGAATACTTCTTGGTTTAATTTGTGATCATTTTATAGGAGCCATTGGACCTAATGAACATGTGAAGATCATCTGTACTGTATTTGGTTTAGGTACACATCTGAGAGTTGCAGCACACCATTTTCAGAAATGTCCATAAAATGCAAGTTGGTCCTTGGTAGTGAGAGGCTTAATGCTACAGCTCTAAAATACGTGATAGACTCATTCAGTCCACATTTAGGCCTTACATATGGTGAACAAAATAAAAACCTGTTCATTTTATTCCATGCTTAACAAGTTTGCTAAGGTGCAGAATAATGCAGGATTCAAAAAGTCATCAAGCTTTCGTTCTTCTACGGGGCATTTTGTAGATAAACTGTAACTTCTCCCTACTACAACCTCAGGGACAGTTCCAATAAGAATTAATTATATTTCATGTCTATGATATAGTTAAAGAAAACATTTCATACTTTGAAAAATACTATTAAAAATAAGTTACTATCTCAGAAAAAACAGATTTGCCTTGTAATTAAGCCCCAGCTACAGAGTCATTCACAGACTTAAGGAAATATGTTTCACAAAAAAAACAAAACAAAAAAAAAACCAACAAATAGAATGTTGAGACTGCAAGGAGGACCACATACAGTGGTGGTTTCAAAAAAAATAAAAGCGCAGTGCACAAAATACTTTGTGTGGAACAGACAACACCCAAAAAAGATTAGAAGTATTACTCTTGTTGGAAGATCAGCCACAGCAGTGCAACAGTCAGCACATATACAACAAGCAACATACCATTCAGGTGGTGGCCCAGCCTGAGCTGCATGCTATCACAGCTAGACAGCATGAGTATATGCTAAAACTTCTTTGAAGCTAGCCCAGATATGTCTTCCCCATCTACTCCTACTTAATCAGTGTACCCATAGCCTTAATGAACTATTGTGATTAACTGTCATTTATATGTCTACTACAGTTAAAAGAATTTTTAAGTCATATAACATGTGGTGTCTAATATATGCCATATGAAAGATTTAATTGGAGCATGTAACTTTGATTATTGCCAATGAGAATTACCCATATGTACTAAAGCTCAAGCAGAACTGTAATGATGATCCAAGGACTTCGTACATAACACATGTATACCGATACCACTTCTACACTCTTTGATTGCCAAAATAAATCATGTGATGCCATGCTGTTCAACATATGTAATTTGATTTGTCAGTCTGGTGGATGGAATGTAAACTTCATCCTCTTCCTCCTATTTTTAAGATTTCAACATTCTTCCTTCTTCCTACACCTTCTGTATCACTCCAGTTCCCATATTTTTTAAATGCTTGCGTCTCCTTGGGATTCCCACCTGCACTAGGCTGGATTTTCTACCAAAAAAACACCATTAAATTCAGTCCTGTCCAACCCTTGCCTGCATTTTCAAATAAATACGAGAGGTAAACAATACATTTCATACATGATAGTAAGAGGGAAAGTATAATGGTGCGACAGCATAAACCTTTCAAAATAACTTAGAAGAACAATGACAACAAATGAACTAGACTCAAAGAGCAAGCAAGAAAAGAGCAAAAAAAGCAAGCAGGGAAAGCGACTAGGTGGGGGAAAAACATTGCCCCTTATATCTGCTTTTCAAGGATACAATTTAATGTTTATTTACATACCGATGCACTTACAATTATAAAGATGACATCTTTATAAATTTAACTCATACAGGGAAAGCTGGAGGTCTGTGAGATAACAGGCTTTTGTTCAAATTTCACTCTCGTGTGTAAAGGAGGAGGGGATGAAAATGAAAATTTGTTTCGGGTTTTTTGGTCCTTTGGTATGTGTCATACTGAAACTTTAAATCTGGCAAGGTCAAGTACCCTTTGAAACATTAGCCTTTTCACTAGACATAGGATAGCAAAAGTAGTCAAGAACAATAAAGTAAGAGAAGAGCAAGGCTAAGCAACCTTTTTATTGTTTCTCTCCCAAAACATAACATATAGATCCATCTAAGAAAACTATAGATGTCTGGTGCTGAACCAGGCATCAGAGAGAAAAATGCACTTTTAGAGGTTATTTTACCTATTTTATACCTTATACTTTAGGAAAAGAAAACTTAATTCACCAGATTTTCTCCAGCTTTAAAAAGAACCCACCTCTGGCATTAAAGTCCCCTTGATTAAGTTTCCTAAACACAAATGTCTAATATCTATCTGACCACCAGCTGCCTCTCCTGAAGCATGCATGCTTTGTGTAAGTCCTGTTCATCAGCACTGTAACAGTGTCACAGATATCCCAAGACATCTTAAATAGCACTGTGTTTAGGTGCACAAATCAAGTATTGCTTACTCACTAGCATCTACTCAGGTGAGTGGAAGTGAACATCTCCATAAAGTGAATCTGCAGTCATTTTCTCACCGATGTTAGGACTCTGCCTCTTAGCTTTCTAACCATCAAAAAAATACTGCTGGCTAATGAGGCTCAACATGTCTGGGATAACAGTTTTAATAAGGGAATTGTTTTCTAAGTGCACTTAAAGTGACTTAGACAACAATATGTTGCATCTGTGAGAGAAACTTGAAGCTTAAACACTGAAACCAATGAAATTGAAACCTTTTTAATAAAATTAATGAACAGTACGGTGTATAGCATCTTCCTAGAAAAAATCTGATTTGCAACATAATGTTGTCAAAAGTGAAATGCTTAATCATAGAATCATAGAATCACAGTGGTTGGAAAACAGCTTTGAGATCATCGAGTCCAACCATAAACATAACACTACCAATTCCACCTCTAAACCATGTCCCTAAGCACCTCATCTACCCATCTTCTAAAAACCACCAGGGAAGGTGACTCCATCACCTCCCTGGGCAGCCTGTTCCAATGCTTGACTACCCTTTCGGTGAAGAAGTTTTTCCTAATATCCAATCTAAACCTCCACCGGCACAACTTGAAGCCGTTTCCTCTCGTTCTCAGTTGTTACCTGGGAGAAGAGACTGACTCCTACCACTCTACAGCCTCCTTTCAGGTAGTTGTTGAGAACTATAAGTTCTCTCAGCCTCCTTTTTTCCAGGCTAAACAACCCCAGCTCCCTCAACTGGTCCTCACAAGATTCGTTTTCCAGGCCCTTCACCAGCTTTGTTACCCTTCTTTGGACACTACCAGCACCTCAACATCTTTCCTGTAGTGAGAGACCCAAAACTGAACACAGCACTTGAGGTGTGGCCTTACCAGTGCCGAGAAGAGGAGGATCACTTCCCTAGTGTGATAGTTTCACTAGGCTAGGCCTTGGCTAGCAGCCAACACAGCCATTCACCCACCTTCCCCCCACCCCCAGGGGATAGAGGAGAGGATTGGGGGCAAGGATAAGGAGACTTGTGGGTTGAGATAAGAACAATTTAATAATAGAAATAAAAGAAAATTTAAAGTAATACTAATATTAAACTAGTAATGATAATGATAACAGTAACAAAATATGCAAATGAGTGATACACAGTGCAATTGCTCACCACCCACCAACCGAGCCCGGCTTGTTCCCAGGTGACGATCCCGGAGGAGCAACAATCCCAAACCGAAACCACAGTCCCGGAAGAGCAAGAGCTCGAGCGAAAGCCAGAGAGAGCTAAAAGGGCAAGAGACCCTCACTAATATACTGAACTTGGTGTTAGATGATATGGAATATCCTATTGGCATATCCAAACGTCAATTTATCTTATTAATTTAAATATTCCTTGCACCTTTACGTCTTGCACTTGAAGACTAACAGAACACAAAGTCCTTCACTTCCAGTGACAAAAACGAAAACACTGGTATGTTATCAGTGTCTCTCTCATAAGAAATCCCAGACTGAAAGCAAAACACAGCACTATTCTAGCTATTATAAAGAAGCCCAACTCTGTTTCAGCTAAACACCAGGACATCTACTCCTGCTGGCCACACTATTTTTGATACAGGCCAGGATGCTATTGGCCTTCTTGGCCACCTGAGCACACTGCTGGATCATGTTCAGCCAGCTGTTGACCAATATTCCCAGGTCCTTTTCTGCCAGGCAGCTCTCCAGCCACTTCTTCCCAAGCCTGTAGCATTGCATGGGGTTGTTGTGACCCAGGCGCAGGACCCAGTGCTTGGCCTTCTTGAATTTCATGCCATTGGCCTCAGACCATCAATCCAGCCTGTCCAGATCCCTCTGCAAAGCTTTCCTACCCTCAAGCAGACCAACACTGCCACCCAACTGGGTGTCGTCTGCAAATTTACTGAGGGCACAATCAATACCCTCATCCAGATCATTGATAAAGATATTAAACAGAACCATCCCCAACACTGATCCTTGGGGAACGCCGCTAATGACCGGCCACCAGCTGGATTTAACTCTGCTCACCACAAGTCTCTGGGACTGGCCATCCAGCCAGTACTTTGTCCCGTGAAGAGTACATCCATCCAAGCTATGAGTGGCCAGTTTCTCCAGAAGAATGCTGTGGTAAACTGTGTCAAAGGCTTTACTAAAGTCTAAGTACACCACATTCACCAACCTTCCCTCAACCCCTTAGCGTGTCACTCTGTCATAGAAGGAAATCAGGTTAGTCAGGCAAGACGTGCCTTTCATAAACCCATGTTGACTGGGCCTGTTCCCCTGGTTGTCCTGCTCTTGATGTGTGATGGCACTCAGGATGATCTGCTCCATCACCTTCCCTGTCACCAAGGTCAGACTGACAGGCCTGTAGTTGCTTGGGTCACCCTTCTGGCCTTTCCTGTAGATGGACATCACATTGGCCAGCTTCCAGTCAGCCGGAACCTCCCCGGTTTGCCAGGGCTGCTGATAAATGATGGAGAGTGGCTTGGTGAGCACTTCTACCAGGTCCCTCAGTACCCTGGGGTGGATACCATCCAGCTCCATAGACCTGTGGATGTCTAAATGGTGCAATAGGTCACTGACCATTTCCCCTTAGATTATGGGAGCATTGTTCTGCTCCTCATTCCTGTCCTCTGGTGCAGGGGTCCATGTATTCTGAGAGCAACCTGTCTTACCATTAAAGACCGAGGTAAAAAAGGCATTAAGTATCTCAACCTTTTCCTCCTCCTCTGTCACAGTGTTTCCCCGTGAATCCAACAAAGGATGAAGATTCTCCTTATCTCTTCTTCTGTTATTAATGTATTTATAGAAACATTTTTAATTGCCTTTTACTGATGTAGCTAGATTGAGTTCTAGCTGGGCTTTGGTCATTCTAATTTTCTCTCTGCATAGCCTCACAAGGTCTTTGTAGTCCTCGCGAGTTTCCTGTCCCTTCTTCCACAGATCATAAACCTTTCTTTTTTTCCTGAGCTCCAGCCTGAGCTCCCCTGTTCTGCCAGGCCGGTCTTCCCCATCAGCTTGTCTTTTGGCACATGGGGGCAGCCTGCTTCTGTGCCTTTAAAATTTTCTTCTTAAAGAGTGACCAGCCTTCCTGGACTCCTTTGCCCTTCAGGACTCCCTCCCAAGGGCCTCTGCCAACCAGACTCCTGAACAGCCTAAAGTCTGCCTTCCAAAAATCCAAGGTGGCTGTCTTACTCAACCTGAGTGAAAAGTTAACAACTCTGTGGGTTTTTTGATGTCAAAGCCTAGAAAAAACATGTGAATAAAAGATTATTATCCTAGAATATTGTACTAACTGTCCTCCTCTGCAATCTAGGCGTTGCCAGTATAATTAATGGAAGATCTATGTGTGCAGAATTTGGACAGTTTAGGAGATACTTAATTGCTTGTCAGCCAGCTGAGCAACTATTTTGCACAAACAACACCTAAAATCAACATACTGCAAAAATGATGATGGTTAGACTCAATTAGCAAATCAAACAATTATAGTCTAGGAAAAACCCCTAATTTTTTAATTACTATTTTGAAGATAATGATGTGTAATTTAATATCAAAATTAGACTGGATTATAGAACTGGGGGTGGACCAGATCGATTCCAACCTCAACCAAACTCTGATTAAGAGCAAATCTTCTATCTGAAGTAAGTTGAGAAGATCATTTCTTCACAGGAAAACCTTTCATGTTTATATTGTCACACAATGCGTAGCAGCATTGTGTTCTTAACTTGTATTTGATGAAGGAAATTGCTGAAGAGACTAAGCAGGAGTCTCTACACCCTCCATTGACTGCAAAAGAGATTGATGTTTCTGCTAGAATGTAAATGGGATGTCTATTTTTGGAACATATCCATGGTGGGGCTCAAAACAGAAATCTTCGAACTGCAAATTCAAATAATTAACACCAGAAATTCACATTTGTTTCTGTTCCTTCAGACACACAACAGTAAATGTTTCAGCTTGATTTTATCTTTTTTCAACATAATCTTTTATTTTTTGACAGTAACACAGGGTCTGTTTTCCCCCATGTTAATAAAGGTGAAAAACAAGCTCTAGTGATCTGTATTCTACAATCCTCAAGAAAAAAATAGTTACTCTAAAGTATGGCAAAGCCTGTCTAATATTTAGTGATGTCAATGTCACAATAAGGGTGTTCATACACAGAAAAAAAAAAAAAAAAAACAAAAACCATGCAGATCACAATTTTAAATATCTTTCTGCTTGAACTGTAGGATACATTAATGAGTTTATAGCAAGTCATGTACTTTCCATAAGTGAGGCACTTATAAATGGACATCTAGTTCAAATCTTTTGAACACAGTTGTGTTAGCAGTCATTGTGTTTTTAATACAGATTTTTGTTGTCTCAAGCATTCTCACTGGAAATGTTATGTATATGATACACACATGGTTTTACTAAAAGTGAAGATTTAAGAATGTGAAACTATGAAGAATTGCCACCAGGTTAGCAAGAATGTGAACTTGTAATGGCTGTTATGTGATAATTGCTTGAATCCCTATTCATATTCCAGGATACAGCAAAGTAGCCACCTTCTTCACTGAGGAGTAAGATACCTTGCTTTTATCACATAGTCAAACTATGCATTCAAGCACTCAGCTGAAATAGCCAATGTAAAGTGGACTCACACTTTCATTTAGCTCCTTGTTCCTGTTCATGAAGAGTACAACACAACTTTCTCGTGCAGGTGACCAGATTCAATTATGTGTTTGTGCCTGACTGTTTACCTGCAGTGTATTAGTCTGTGGTTGTAGGTGAGTACTATATACTTATGTTTATGAATGAGTATACATTTTATATTTCTGCACATTTTAGAGATGATTTATTTAATATTATTGGACCAACATTTCCATTTCAATCTCCTGTTTTTACAGTTTTTAAATTAATGATAGAATTTTGTGCCAGGCTGAAATTTAGTTGTGTCATCAGCCTAGGAAAGATAGTTTTTAACAAATTCATAAATAGAAATTTAGTGAATTCACTTATCTTTTTAACAATCTGAAAGTACAGAATAGATAATTCATTTGATTTATATTTTTATGGATGTTATTCTCACATAATTCAAAAGTGTTTCTGTTTTAAAAGAGGACAACCATTTTAAGTGCTCACCAATGACTTGCATTATTCCACTATCTTATGCTAATGAAAATGCCTGTGAATTGGTAAAATTTGTAGATGAAGTCCTACTAAAAATACAAGATAAGCATGGAGGTACAAAATCTAGTCTAGAGAACTGAGTCAGGGATAGAAAGCCCAAAGCTTAAGTACTATTCCTTTTATCATCTGTTCTGATGTTAACGAGAAGTCAGACAGGCCTTCAAAAGACACTTGAACACCTAGGGTGAGATCTGTAAGTGACTGTGCATCTATGTCTCTGTGAATCTGCCTAGGAGTGCTTAAGGTATTTTTGCACATCTCCACCTAGGTAGGTCTCAAACAAGTGTTGTGTCCTCCTACTTAAAGACAGAGTGTATAATGCAGTGGTTTCTGATGTAATTTGGGCTAATACACTATTACATCATAAAATAAAAACAGGCAGACTTATAAGTGCCAGCAGATCTGAACAAGTGTTGTGCCCATGTTCTGAGCTGCTGGAACACAAACCAGCTCTGGCCCAGGCACCAAACCTAGTCACGTGCAACATCCTCAGAGGTAAAGCACTTTAAGCTGGGTAGATGACACATGGGGCCAAGACTCCTGGTTCAAAGCTAATCACATCTCAACCAATGTAGAGCATGACCAAAGCAAGCCCACATGGAATATGAGTATATTCTTAAACCTGGCAGAGATCCTGCTACCTAACGAACTAGAAAAGCAGCAGGACACTATCAGTGGAAGGACTCTACCACAGGGATTCGTGTAAGATTTTGCTTTGTATGATGCTTTTTTTTTTTTTTTTTAATTATCTGGTAGAAGCAATGGGAAGTTAAAAACATAGAAAACAATGGCTTGAGAATAAAAGTATTCAGTGTACTAAAAAAAGCAAGCAGAAAAACAACAGCAGAGAGTGAGGCAAGGCAGTAAACCAAAGGACTAGAGAACAGAGACAGAAGATTGTTATGTTATTACACAGTATATCTTACTATATACTAATAGAGCCCTGAAAAATAAAAAAAAAAAGTAAATTAAACAAACTACTACTGTCTAAAAGAGCTTTCTTCTCTCTCTGCCTCTCTCTCTCAGTCATATACATTCAATTCTGATTGTATGTGGCCATAATATGGTTTCACACTAGTAGAAGATTTGTTGTATTCAATGGTCTGTTGAGGTTCATAAAGAAATTATGCACATTTGATACATAAGAAGGAAGCTGTGTACAGGTCACATAGTTTATGTCTCATCTTACCAAATCATGCAAGACCAGACTTGCTAAGAAAGTTGTGCCTGTAAATATAAATATTCCAGAAGGGAAATCCTGACCTTATTGCAGTCAAAATTACATCATTCGTGTCATTCTCAATGGGTCTAGACCTTACCTAGAATTTGTATATGGAATTAAAAGTTATTCAAATCCCCACATAATTTTCTGTGCAGAAAAGACTTATCTGCACAACCATATTGCCAGCCATTCTCAGTACATAATTATGCAAAACTCTGCAGCTCCTAAGACTGATGTTATTAAAAATACTTGTATTTTAAGAGTTAATCATTCATGTTGGAGGTCAGAACTCTTGTTCATGGTGGCACATCCTGTCAACGTGTCTAAAGAACACAGAAAGCTAAACACAGGAAAGGCTTCACGCATGTTCTGTGCACATGTGTGCCTAAGGATGGAAGAGAAGGTGCATGGAGAACCAAAGTACTAATTGGTCTTTACCATACCTGAGGGTAGCTGTCAGTCCTTGGAAGAACAGATATATCATAGGTGGCAGCAAAATGGCTCTTAGCTTGCTGGATCTGACCATATCGTTCTCTTTTCCTCCATTTTGCTCTTCGATTCTGGAACCAAACCTATAGTATATGAGGGAACAGTCATCAAGGTAAACTCAATTACATACTGTGCAAAGAGTTTTAGGAAAAAGCCAAGAGCTTTTGGACAGTAGCTTTGAAAATTTCTGTTTATCTAAGAAAGGGAAGTTCCCCACCTAAGGACGAATATCTTGCAGTTTCAACCTTCTCATTGGGAGACCTGCTTAAGTTATTTCTGGCTATTCTAAAAGTATGTATTACTTACTTTCTAGTGTCTTAAAAAAACCCCAAAAACAAAACAAGGAAAGATCAGCCTGTCAGGCAGTGCTAATTTTGACAGAGTTCAATTCTGTAGAGGGAAATCACTTGTAGCAGCAAGTCAAATTGTAAGGAAACTTTCTCTTAATTTCACATGCCCATTGATTTGATATGACCACCTATGATGTGTCTCCTAGAGGTTTTCATAATCTTTATCAAGTACAGTAATGAAAATGCAGGAAAAGCTGTCACCAGGACAGTAGTCTCTGCTGCAGAAGAAGTTTCTATAATGAGGGCTAACAGGGCTGGAAGATAATAAAAACCCATGAGATCACAGATAGTCTAATCTTTCTCACGTTTGTGTTTAGTGATATTGGCTTCTGACAAGGGAAATGTAAAGATTGGCACTTTACATTTAGACTATGAAATAATTTAGATTTGAAACACTAACCTTTGCACTGTTCTGTAAAATTTTGAGTGTGGTGTTAAATGCATTTCTTGCTGTGACTGATATCTGTCAGTGCCCTGTGGCCTTCAATTTTTTTTTTCTTTCAAACAGTTTAATTTGGACTGGCTAAGACTTATCCTGATGAATTGAAGGGATCGTTAAGAAAAGTAACTACTCCTCTACAAAAGTAATTTTGTCCAACTAAGTCTTTGTTGGTCAGCTATGAGTAAACTCATTCTGTCTCTTTTTATAGAAGCTCGTGCATGTAACTGCTGACTATATATTGTTAGGGACCTTTCTGGTAAATTTTTGTTATTTATGATGCCTGAGGCTCAGCAAAATGGAAAAGAAAAGGGAAAAAAATTATCCTGTCTCCACAGGAGGCATCAAGAACACGCTAAGGGAATTTAGTTATGAGGATTTTTCACTGAAAAAAGACCTTGACAATATCCTTAAAATGGGTGCCAATTACTTCACTGACATGCAGGAGGAAGGAGAACTTAGATAAATTAGGTTCAGGCTGGCTCTCTCTGCATGTATGCAGAACAAATATTAAATTGGATGTTGATGAAATGGCGATCAAGGGAAATGTGGATAAGGTATCCAGCTGATCATTCTGCTAAACTAAATAAAAAAATTTGCTTGAATTTATAGTAAATAAATGAGAAAAAAGCACACATTTTTTTCCTTTGACAATCCCCCAAAATGTTTCTGTTTACATCACTTTACTAGAAACTGACTCTTGGCAGAGATAAAGTAACCATTTGCCTTCACAAAGCAATGTAAAAATCTGCTGCTTGTTATCCTTGAATTGCCAGATGCTTGCTTCTAATGATGTAAGGCCTTTTAAATTGCTTAATCTTGTGATGGAATACTGTTGTTACTCTGGCTAAAAATGATCACCATTTCCTTTCATATGTAGCATATGAAAAATGCAAAGATCAGTTATCTTTTAAGAAAGGGGAGAACATGTTTAAATAAAACAGAAATAGATATTATGTGAAAGTGGTGCAGAGATAAAAGTTTTTAAAATTACTCTCTGATTTTTAATATTTTCACCCTATGAAGCTTCTAAAACTTAGAAAAAAATGTGATAAAAAGTCAATTGACACATTTTAGCCCTATTCTCCCCTCCCTGTTCTATTAATTTATTCTTGGAATAGTTCTCATTATTCCAGAATTATGCAATTGTAAGAAGAGAGTTTTAACATTACACAAACAGAGTTTTAACATTACACAAGCTTTTTTTTTTTTTTTTTTTTTAGTCAAGACTAGATCCTAATGAGTAGAAGTTATACTCAGAAAACTGTACCAAATTTAGGGGGAGAAGGATTGCACATAGTCTGAAGAGTTAAAAGCCACTGAACTAAATTCCATCGGCACCACTGATATTGTATCGATGTAACTGACACATGATTTTGGACTCTACTTTCTGATGACAACCGTGAATACCCTGTCTGGTTGAACAGACATGAAAAGAACACTTCTTTTTAAAATTAATTAGCTGAGTTCATTTCTGAAAGTGATCCTGGTTTAATTTCAGTTGTATGCATGTGCACTGACGTCTATTTCTTTATATGTATGTGTGAGTATGTGTTTAATTACAAGTTGTGAAGTTGTTATCATATTCAAGTCATTAAATTATGAAAATTAATCACAGTCTGTAAGAATTGACAGGACTGCTGTTTCCTAAATTGGTATGATGACTATTACCAGAATGAGAAATATCTCTAAAAATAAGATAAATTCGCAAAATGCGGCTCACACTCTTTTCTAAGGGAAGATCTCTAAACAGGGGAAGAACTCCATTTCCTGGATGTTTAGCTTCTTTTCTCACCATTACACATCCAAAGCCATAAATACTGTTAAGATTAGTGTGTGAGCACATACTGAATGAATTAACTTTGTACGCAGTTAAGATACTCAAATACTGCACTAAGTGATCATGTGATGTTTCATTACAAAATAAAGAATAACATTATCCATTGGTTATGCAAGTTTTAAAAAAAGAAAAAGTACTTCCCAATTTTGTGATTTTTAAGCTCATTCCACACAACAGAGACAAAAGGTTTGCATCCTTGCTACAAGCAGACACAAACACACACACACACACACACACACATTTATGTATTTATACGCAACTATGTATGTGCAGGTTCACTGCATAGTCTTTGGATATAAACAGGGAATTCAATTACTATTTAGATAGTACTTTTCATACGGTAACACACATGGAATCCTCTGTGTCCGAGTTCTGCATCATCATCAGCCTGAACTACATGCAACATATCTGTTTAAAGGGATCTTTACACCTAACAATTGATGTATTCACTGCCTGGAATTCTGACAGTAAAACAGGACCACCAGAGATCAAGACTGCTTTGCTATTAATGTTGTCTTCTCATCCTTAAACAAGTTTCTAGAAGAGCAACACAAGCCATTTTTAAAAAATAAGTTATTTTAGTACTGCAGCATAACAGCTCATATCCATAACGAAACAAAGCAAAATAAGCTATTTACTTCAGCTTTGTAGGCTTTTGTACAGTCCTCAAGGGTGTCATTTGCTACTTCCTACAATGCACAACTTTTCATGGGAATGCTGAAATTTGGTTCCTACCTGGACTCTGGCCTCAGTGAGCTCTGTTCTCAGAGCTAGCTGTTCTCTTACATAGACATCAGGGTAATGAGTTTTCTGGAATACTTTCTCTAGTTCCTCCAGCTGCAAACTGGTGAAAGTTGTTCTGTGTCTCCTCTTCTTACTGCTGGAGACATTGCTGTCACACTTATCACCAAGTTCATCCAGTTCCCCCTTCTCCTGCATCGCTTTCACCGGAGACATCCTGAGATTGTTGCAATTGTCCATGGGCCGGTTCAGCTCTGTGTGAAGAGGCTGTCCTTCCACTTTCGTAATCCCATAGTTCACTGTACACAAGGTAGGGGAGGGAAATAACTGGTTAAAGGGGGTGAGAGGGCTTTAGATTCAAGAGTTCATATAGAACAGTTTTGCAAGGAAACAAATTTTATGTGGCTGCGTATTTCTATACAAGATTGTGGAAGAGGAATCTGTAATATTAACTATGGACAGAGTAAAAGTACTAAATCACATTGAGTTTTAACTGAGAATTGTATCTGAAAATACAAACTAAAATCTTTCAGAATAAGGAGACTGCATGAGAGTACTTGAATATTTTTACTCTGCCACTAAAGTACTTAATAATCCATTAAATTGGCTTCAACTAGAGTTGCACAGGTAAGGAGTCTTAGCCCAAACCAGATTTTCATATAAGTGGCATAAAGCTATTGACAAATGTAGCTTTAAGCTTGGAAGCAGATGTAAAAAACCCTCTAGTTTTAGGAAAATACAAAATAACTGTGAAGTAAACTAAATAACTGAAAACCGACAAATCAAGAAGCAAACGAAACTGAAAATTAACTTCACTTTACAAATTCAATAGATTCCATAAACCTCCTTTTGGATTTGTAAAGTGGAATTGTTTCCAATTAAGTTTGTTATGGTTACAAAATACAGAGAGTTTCTGCAAAATGTTAACTTAATAAAAGAGATTGTTTCATATACTTTGTATAAGGATTGCAGGAACTATTTGTCTTTAGGTAAAATCTAAGTGGTAGAGATAAGAAATATTCCTCTGTAGCTTCTTAATAAGAAATGAAAACATTTCTTATTTTTTCTATTTTTACATATCTCACATCACTGAAAAAGTCATGCAATATGTTACAGGATTCAAAAAAGCTTTTTTTGTTTTTTTCTGACAGAAACACATTAAAAAAGTTTAAAACTCTATTGAAATTAAAAACTACAAAGATTACTTCTAAGGTGATAAGAAGCTTGCTTTTGGATTTTCTTACATTCTCAGTAATTTATTTTCTTTCAGTCCGAGCAGATTTTAGCCAAACATAATTCTTAGATACTTACCATCAATACATACATAAATAAAAAATGCCCCAAAGCCCCCAAGGCACACATTAAACGAGCTAATTAAGAAAAACTTCAATGTATAAATCAATGTTCTCTAGTTTTGGGGTTTTTTTAAGTTGCATTTTCAGAAATCTGTCATTATTCCTTACTAACAGTTTCATACAAAAAGGATGTTCTCAAAAAAGTAGTTCAATGCCTATATTAAATAAAAAAATAGATTTTTTGCCTCATTATTGCAGCTGATCTTAACCATGTTTTCAAATTCTGATAGGGAAATATTTTTTTTTTTAAATTAGTTTTTCTACACGTCATTTACATGATGTTGGAATAACGTCGAAAATCTTAAATGTTTCAAAATAAAACATTCCACATTCTCCTCGCCGATCAGCTAGGGGGAAAAAATGCTTAACACTGTTATTTGAATTACCTAAGTCGTTTCGGTCAGTGTGAAGAATCACTACTCTGCACTATTCAGTAAAACAGAGG
>NW_010309974.1:11214-16195 GCF_000700745.2 Antrostomus carolinensis | reverse complement strand
GGCATCCACAGCTTCCTTGGGCAACCTAGGAGGCTAAAGGAAAGTGCTAAACACCAGTACTAAGGTGTTTTCTGGGTTTTTCTTTAAAAGAACAGGTAAATGCAAGGTTAGTGCTAAATTAATCTGAGTTTTAGGAAGTTATCAGGTTGCTGTTTGTCAGCAAGTTCCTGGAACAGACTCTTCGCCTCCTCAGCTATGCAGCGAAACTTGGCTTGGTTTTATTCTTTGCAAGACAAAAACCAGACTACAAAGTGCTCTTTGCTGCTTGAAACAGAAAATGCCGCAGGCTTAGCTTAGTACATTTCTCTTTCTCACTGGCTGTGTCTCACACCATTTTTCCATGTGGGCACAGATGTTTTTGGTAGCTGTGGACTGTCTGAGCCAGAATAAACTTTGCTGTACCAGTAAAGAAAGAGATAAAATTCCTGTATCTGAATACTTCTTTAGTACATGGCACTGGAAGAGTAGATAATTTTTCCTTTAACTAGTCACTGTTTGCTGGACACTGAGACTACTGTAGGTCTTTAAGCTGATGTTCTCCCAACGACTGCTGCATCCTTACTAGAAAGAAAGGGCTTTATAGCAAGTAGTAGCTTTTATTAGACTGCTTTCAGCTATTCCCTTTTGAAAAAAATCTGTAATTTCCACATCACTTGAACATTTTACAGTTAGTTTTAAATTGTCAGATGGGAGATTGTCTTTATTGCCTCAGGTCTATGTTCCATCTCTTGATGTGCCACATTATTTCTGCGTCTAGTAGCTTGTGTGTAGGGGGTAAATTGCTCCAGTCTCACATTTGTTGTACTAATGTGTCATGTTCAGTCTTTATAAGAAGCCATCATAGAAAAGACAATTGTAATTGCTGAATGGTGGGGAAAACACTTGTGATCTGCGAATCTAGGTGATCTGCAAAACATTGCACTCTGCTAATAACTGTTTGAGCTGGCTTCTTGCAAGGAAAGGTGGACATGGCTAGCACTGATGCCATGCAGTGGAGCAGAGAGGGTAGAGAAGTTCCTTGTTCCTCTGGGGCTAAACAGAGGAGCTTGAAGTGCCTTACCAGGGCAGGATGCACAGACGTACGGGCTGAGCTGGGAGCTCCTCTCTGGGGCAGGGCAGTGGCAGCCACCAGCACAGGCCACCTTTTGAAATCCTGGGGAACTGTGCACTCATACAAGCGTTCAGACTTACAGGTGTTCATCAGTGATAGCTCTGTATATCAGACAAACACTCCACCTTTTGATTTCACAGAATTAATGTTGTTTGTTGTCTTTAAGGAGAACCAAGGTAGCTCTGCTGAGCTATCTGGGACACATCTGGGAGTCTGAGGAGCGTGGGCGTGTGGCACAGCGGCAGCAGCAAGGCGTTGAGGCTGGCTGTGGAAGTGCCAGCTGTTGGGGTTTACCTGGCAGCAGTTAGCTGGTACTTTTTTGGCCAGAGGGTGGAGAGGCAGGCTGTGGTTTCAGCTAACACTACATTGATAGGAAGAGGAAAAATGGGTCCACTTGGAAAGCCAGCTTCCAGCTTGGTGGTTGGTTATGTGGGTACCTTTACTCATGTCCATCATGAGCCCAGGTCACCCGATGCTGCAGGTACCAAAACCTTTGTAACTGAAGGAATTTGTGTGTAGGTGAGTCAGCATCACTGGAGCAGCTTTTATTCCTTGAATGTAGCAGGTTAAGCAGGGCCACTTGTTTCTGTCCCTACACTGACCTCTGCTTTGTGCAGCCATTCAGGGAGATGGGTTTGGGAGCTGGTTTGTTTGTTCCACCTGCTAAATACAGAATCAGCACAGCTAAAACACAGAGGTCCCCCACACCTCCCAGCCAGATCAGTCTGCTCTTTCTGTGTACTGACCAGCTGCACAAAGACTTTTCCCAATACAGTGACAGGGTGGGAATGAGTCATGGCAGGCAGATCTGCCTAGGGAAGTTCTGCTGTTGGAGAAGTGGACAACTGGTAGGAGTAGGACTGTGGTTTGCTGCTCCATGTGTCTGAGGTTCCCAAACTCTTAAGCCTTCACAGCACCTTTTGGTTTCTGAGTTGTAGTTGCTCAGCATCTCATCATTTGGCTGATTTTTTTTTTCCCCAGAGAGATGATAATTTCTAATTAATATTTAAAATAGTTAAATATTAAAATATTTCTAATTAATATTTTCTAATTAATATTTAAACTTATTTTATCAAGTTTTACTTGATAAAATTTATCGAGATGTCTTAATTTAAGAATATGATGCTGATCTTTTTTTGCCTTTCATGATTGGGTAATAGTATTTGAGATTCAAGGTATTATATGATTTTTCCCTCAACTGGGAAATTTGGGACTCTACACTGGCCTTATTTTTTGTGCTACATTATTCTATTTGCTCTCCCTAACAGAATATTTATATAACAGCTTGAGAAGTGGGCCTGTGTGAACCGCATGGGGTTCAACAAGACCATTGAGAGCATCCTCAGCAGGTTTACTGTTGACACCAAGCTATGTGATTCAGTCAACATGGTGGAGGGAAGGCATGCCATCCAGAAGGACCTTGACAGGCCTGAGAGCTGGGCCTGTGCAAATCTCATGAAGTTCAACAAGACCAAGTGCAAGGTCCTGCACCTGAGTTGGGGCAATCCCTGGTATCAGTACAGGCTGGGGGATGAAGGGATTGAGAGCAGCTCTGTGAAGAAGGACTCGGGGGTATTGGTGGAGAAAAAGCTGGACATGAACCGGCAATGTGCGTTCCCAGCCCAGAAGGACATGAGCTGGCAGTGTGCACTTGCAGCCCAGAAGGCCAACTGTGTCCTGGGCTGCATCAAAAGCAGCGTGGCCAGCAGGTCAGGGGAGGTGACTCTGCCCCTCTACTCCCCTGTGGTGAGACCCCACCTGGAGTCCTGCATCCAGCTCCGGAGTCCTCAGCACAGGAAAGACATGGACCTGTTGGAGCAGGTCCAGAGAAAGGCCACAAAAATGATCAGAGGGGTGGAACACCTCTGCTGTGAAGAAAGGCTGAGAGAGTTGGGGTTGTTCAGCCAGGAGAAGAGAAGGCTCTGGGGAGACATTATTGCAGTGTTTGAATTCTTAAAGGTGGCCTATAAAAAAGATGGGGACAGACTTTTTAGCAAGGCCTGTTGTGATAGGACAAGGGAAGTGGTTTTAAACTAAGAGAGTGTAGATATAGACTAGACATAAGGAAGAAATTTTTCATTATAAGGGCGGTGAAACATTGGCACAGGTTGCCCAGAGAGGTGGTAGATGCCCCGTCCCTGGAAACATTCCAGGTCAGGCTGGACGGGACTCTGAGCAACCTGATCTAGTTGAAGATGTCCCTGCTCACTGCAAGGGGGTGGGACTAGGTGACCTTTAAAGGTCCCTTCCAACCCAAACTATTCTATGATTCTGTATTGTCTACAATATTCTGTATTGTCTATATTTAGCTCATACTGTGTTCTGAAGTGGTCAGGATAAAAGCATTTAAAGTATATACATATATACAATTTCTATAGAATTTTAAAATCTGCTTTTCTTGAATTCTGTCTTTTTAGGTCCCCAAATACTTGTCACAACAGTGGAGTAAAGCTTCAGGAAGAGGTGAAGTGGGAAAACTAAGGATTGCCAAGTAAGCCTTTACTGTAACTTTGTTGGTTGCAATTCTTAGAAGAAGTTACCTGCAGTAAAATAGATTATCTTGCACCTCTTATAATACATAATCCTGTTTCTTGCAAACACTGTGCATATTTCTCTGATACCTGAATGGTACTTGCTTATATAATTATTATTAATATATATTATATGAAATTATACTGGGGAGTGGCTATATCCCGTTACATGATGTTTGAATTCTTAAACCCAAGAAATATGCACATCTAACTGGAGAATGTTCTTTAACTTACATGTGCTATTTTGTTGCTTCTGTTCTTACCTGCTGACTCTTCCCATTTATTCTTGGGCATCAGCATAAAAAAAAAATGTGAGCAGCTCAGGAGGGAAGATGAGTAACAAAACTAGAATTTGAATTTGCTTTTTTATCAGGGAAGCTAAACTTGTGGAATTAGATTATAGAAACTAAAACATTAAATATTTTCTTTTGCAGAAATCAAGGAAGAACCGAAGTAAGTAATTACTAAATACAAAGGCTGTGAATGTGCTGTATTTTGAATTCTAAAAATGGTTTAGAACATGCTGGTTTCTAATGTCACGTATTTTTTGTCACACCTGTAATGAAGAGGTGTACCAGAGAATCAGGAGGAGAGAATTCTGTTTGTAGCTTTGCCCATAGATTTACTGTGGGGCTTTCATCAGGTCTCTCTGTTCCCTGCATGTGTTTATGCATCTGTCAGTGGCAATTTTAGTAGTGACCTTCGTAGCTCTGTCACTGAATTGGAAGAAACTGTGGACAAAAAAAATGGTAGGGAACCAAGCTGCATTTGCCATTTGATAACCTGGCCAAACTCCTTTTAGAATAAGTGGAGAGAGCTCTGCTGAAGTTTTGCATGTTTGATTGAGCACTTCTAGGCTGGAATTTGAGCCAACCTCCCTAATTTTGTGAGCCCCACAGCAAAATCTTGGTATTATGATAGCTCATTTTATAGTCCATGTAGAGCCAAGTGATGAGGAACCCTGTGAGAACAGGTGGCTTCTCAGGAACCCTGTTGCTGCATGGCAGAATGAGGCTAAGCGGGATGTCCAGGGAAAGCATGCAGTGCCGGTCTGAAATACCCCTCTTCAGGTTTCTTACTGTGTCCAGTGACTGGAGATTCCAGTTATCCAGTCCCCCCAGTACCTCCTCAGCTCCTGTACTGGGCACACAATGTAACCATAGCAAAGGAACTGTGTGTGAACCTCTCCTGGGCTGCATGCAATTCAGGAGTCCCCAGGCTCGTAGCATTTGTCGTGGTACATTACCGCTTTCTCTGGAACTCAGCCAGCTCTGTGAAACGTTTTAAAGTACTCATACTGAGCAATGTCTGAAAACCTATTATGCCTTACATTTTAATA
>NW_010309974.1:10101-11188 GCF_000700745.2 Antrostomus carolinensis | reverse complement strand
AACTAATTTACAATTTTGTAAAAGATGAGTAAATTTTATTACGTACATGAAAGCTTTGAATTCAGTATTTCAACAAGAGATCAATATAGTAGGACTCTCATCCCCCTCTTTATGTTTTTGAAATGGAAATGTGCTATCCTACTTGTTTTCTCTCTTTTTGTTTGCCCATAACTGTAATTGAGTCTTTTTAGTAATGCTGTGGTAATTGTAACTGTTAGGTGTCATTTACTTTGAATGAAGAGCTTGCAAGTATCAATGATATTGGAGGAAAACCTGCTTCAGTCAGTGCACCAAGGGAACATCCATTTCTTTTGCAAAGTGTGGGAGGACAGACCTTAACAGTGTTCACAGAAAGTTCAGTAGGTAAGTTAGAATTTAAGTTATGTTATGATTCCAGTATGCATAATTTAAATAAACTGAATGCTGTAAAGGCCAGAAGACTCATAAATTAGATGTTGTCTCTGTTTTGTTGTTATCTGCTTACGTAACACTGTTGTACTTTTTTTGTGTCTGTCTCTTTTCTTCATATGATTGAGCAACTAATTTAAGTTCTCCACTGTCCTGGTTTTGCTAGGATAGAGTTAATTTTCTTCTTAGAATAGCTTTAGGGTTATCAAGTACATTTCAGATGTGAGTTTGCTGAAGGGAACAGAGAGAGTGTGGAGTGCAGAACATTGTGTATTCCTCTTTTGGGTTTTCACTGGAAAAAACATTTTTGCGTTTTCTGTACATTTGAGATCAACTAATATTTTTTTTTTTCTCCTTGAATTGGTGTCTGCTGTGAGTATAGTTTGATAAGAATACTGATTCTTCCTCTCTCCAGTTGAACAGATCCGTTTTAGCAATAAACACGTGTTCACCACATTTTCTTGAAGTGTGTGTGTGTGTATATATATATATATATAATATATAGTTTATGTATAATAAAGCTTAATAAGGTCATAATACCAAACAGTGCAGCAGTAAGGTTATCATTTTTCTCAGTGGATTTCAGCTGTTTTGCCTGCCTTAAGTTCAGCTTAGTAGCTGCATGAACGATTAGGATGTTCAAGATCATATGTTGTAAATTACCTGTTAGGCTTAAGGG
>NW_010309974.1:0-10073 GCF_000700745.2 Antrostomus carolinensis | reverse complement strand
GGCTGCCTTGCATGTAACTCCCACGTGCTGTAAGATGTTCTGCTGAAATTACATGGTCATGTTCTGGATGTTAGAGAGAGAAGGAAGGTGTCTGCAGAGCATATCTTACTGTCTGCAGAAGGTATCTCAGTTTCAGGCACATAGTTTTTGGTGTTCCCAGGAGACAAATAATAGTAATATTTTTTGCCATGCCCCTTCTGTGAGGCAGAAAACTACAGCATGACCAGCTTCTGATGTTTTGGTGTTCATAGGCTGGCAAGTAATTGCTGTGATGGCAGTGTCATGCTGTATCAAATAAATGAGGGAGAGAGAATTGCAGCTCACAGGACAGAGTTAGAATACTTAGTATATTTGACCACCTCCTTTTAAAAATATATTTTAAAGATTTAATGGCTGAGCATTGAGATACTAAGGTACAAGTAGCTTGGCTGCCTCAGTTGTGTTGAGAAATACAAGCTCTTACACTACAACTCAGGCACTTTTTATTTGTTATTCCTTTCTCTGAAACTAATGTAATCCTGTTATTGGTTCTACACTTAAAAAAAATAATTGTGTTTTCATGTGTGTGACTTGTAACACTTTAAAAATACTGAGTTTTATAATTAATAGATAACAAATGTGGAAAGAGATAGGGAGCCGCTTCTCAAGAATTTTAGTACTACCTCATCCTTTTTCATTTCTCAGTACCCCAACCTCAGAATGCTTGACAAAAGAGAGAGATTTCAGGTGTGTAGATGTGTTTAGAATATACATTCAGTGGCTTTTGCATGTTTGCTGCAAATCCCATGGGATTTTACTTCCCAAGACACTATTTGATACAAAATAGGGCTTCAAAAACCTTAAGACGCAGTGAGTGCAGATGCTTAACTTGAATGTGGAGTATTTGTCATCAGTTAGAATGAAAGTCATTAGAAGGTGATAGCTAGAAATGCCCATTTATTTATATTTTACCATCTGTAATACCAGTGTCTTGAAACCTTTAGGTACTCAGAAACTGTCCAATTTTTATTTAATTAATTAAAAAATTTGCCTTTCTTGGCAACTAGAAAATGTTATTCAAGGACCATAGATCTGTTGAGTAGAAGTTATTATATGAATTGGGAGCAAAGGGTAGTTAGTGAAATTAGAAATATTTGGAATGAAGCACTGAATAAACATAGACCCTGTAAAAATTGTTTTTGCTTGAGATTAGCAAACATAACATGCAATCAGTGAGTTTTCAAGAAACCCAGTTAAATGCAAAATGGCTAAAATGTGTTGCTGTTGTGTTAAAGCTGGCATTGGCAGTCCAATCAAAAATAAACTTTAATGTGCTTTTCTTGCATGACTTTGGTTGTAAAGATGAATGTAACACAGATATTCCAAATTCCAGTCAGACTCCTTACAGACATCATGTTCCTGCAGCCACACTCCTGTGTTTAAATGTGTTTGGCCAATATTTTGAGCTCCATGGCCAATTTCAACAAGTTTCATAGTGAATTATGGCTAATGTGAAAACAGGTGTCTAAAGAGTATAACAAAACTATATGGATATCCCAACTGAAAGAAAAGCTGCTACCCTATTTGATGCCAGAAAGTCCACATGGAAAAAACCCACTATAATTGTATCAGCCATGGAAAATAAAAACTCAATAAAAGCTTACACATCTTTGCACATCAGTCAATCTGCAGTGAGAGGCAATCATAGAAAACTGGCATTTGTTCAGTCTTATGTTCACAGGCCAGTATTTGTCTCCAAATTATAATTGGTGTATTTTTGTGAAAAGCATTGGTGATTTTGTTCTTTTTTCTTTTGCAAAGTGCACCGTGTAACAGAATCAATATGCCAGTTTGAACCATGGGCCAAAGATTAAGCTGGTATGGAACTGTGGATGGCATTGCTAATGTTACATCTGGAAGGATGCATTTGAGGAATTATGCAAATGAAATATGGATTAAAAAAATGCTTCTTGCACTATTATTCTCAGTCAATACCCTTCTTGAGGACTGAACTTATCTAAAATGCCTAAAATGGAGCAAATGGCATAAAACAGTTGGGTTTCTTTTGCAAAGCTAGGGATTTTTTTTGTTGTTGTTGTTGGGGGTTTGGGTTTTTTTTTCCATTGATTTGGAGCACATTAAGAGCCCCAAGATCTATTCTGTGTGCTGTCCTGTAATTTTGGGAACCTTATATTGTAGTGACCATCTTTTTAATGGTCTTTCAGAAAATGAATGAGGGATGACAAAGCTACCTCTGAAGTATTTTGTAATCTTGGAAGATGCTGCAGGGAGTTTACGTATTCTGGATAATTCAGCACTTCACATTGACTCATCAAGTCACTTAGAGCAAGCAAAAAAGATCAAATTTGACAAGTAATTTAATTTTTTCTGCATGATGTAATTTCTAGACTTCTGAATTGATTTTCTGTGGTTTTTGTTTTGTTTTGTCTTGACTGAACTTGCTTCTAATACCGGTTGTAGTTGAAAGAAACCCTTTAGTTCTTACACTGTAAGAACTCTGTGTCTCTGGTGGTTCCATAGCAGTTAATGGATAGCAGTAGCTCTTCTGAGGTGCCATTTGTTACACCCCAAATCTAATGAATTGCAGTTTCTTGGTCTTCCGCAGTGTGTGTACTAGATCTGAGCTAATATAAAGCTGAATAAAGTGGATCCCATCCCAGATACTGTTAAAAATCTGGTCTATGCTGCCTTTCACACATGGTGCCCTTTCTGTTTAGACTAACTGGGGTTTCTCCCATTTGTTTCTTTTCCCATTTCTCTATTTTGAAATAGCTTTCATGAATAATACAGAGTAGTACAATGGACTCCAAAAGTAGTAGCTGCAAAATATCTCCCTACTTCCTTTGCAAGGCTCTTTGCACAGGTGAGACACTGCGTTGTCTTCATTGCTGGGCTAATCAGCAAGACCTGCGGTGATGTTCCTGAACATCAATTTAGCAAAGCTGGCGGGAAGCGCGGCTTCTGTGATGACTTCAGAGGGATCCAAAGCACAGTTGTCTCTGGCTGTCTAGATCTTGCTGTCTAGGCTGGTTTCAGTATTATTTCTGCATTAGATATGAACTACATTCTGTTCCATAAACATCACCATATGTACATCAACAGTTGCTATGCAACAATGCTATTTGTGCCTCCAGTCATTTTATCTTATCTTTGTCATCGGCTATCATAGCTGTAATTTTTTGGGCGGGAGGAAAGGAGAGCATTTTGCATATATTTCAATGTGTTGTATTGAACAAAATGAATTTTTCTTATGTGTGTATAGCTAAGAACTATCTAGGGGCAAGTCATGGGTTTGATAGATGGTGTGTTTGGTTAAAATTGTTTTTTTCTGAGCTTTCTACTGGCAGACACCCTGGCATAAGGAAGTGCTATAATTTGACAGTTTCTTTCTTAGTTGAAGGAATGAGAACATGATTCTGTTAAACATTTAACAGCAAACTTTTCCAATTGTGATTATAAATTAATTCCCTTACTGCTTTAATTGCCTGTTGTTTAATTTTTCTGCCAGCAGGTAGTTCAGGATTGCTGGCTCTAAATATAAATAAAAAATGCAGCTATGTTATAGATAATGATAAAAGTTTCTTACTGAGCTAGTTCTTGGAAAAATGTGCTATGAATGTGACTTGGGAAAACACAGACCTTGGCAGGCAATTGCATCCCTAGCTGTAAAGGACTGATGGGTGGAGAGGAAGATTTTACACTGCAGGCACAAATAAAGTGTAAGATATTTCTGTAAAGTTGGGTGAGATGACTCATTTTTTTAATATATCTTCACAACTCCCCCTTCGTAAGTGGGATTGCCTTAATGCCTGTTTTAGTGACTTTAAATTCCTTCATGCTCATTCCATCTTACTGAAAGTAAAGAAGTGTTTAGAGAATTCCATTGACAAAATGACTTCCAGACCTTTGTTTCTTAGCAGCGTTCATGCATGGATTGGTTCACTGTTTCATGCTTCATAGAATATTGCTGGCTCTTAACATGGTGTTTTTCTCCAGTTTTCTGAGTCTTCCTTTCTTTCAGAATCTCAGTTAATGATTTATTTTTTTTAAATTCCTATTCCATAATACACATAGCTCTACCTATGTACCTTAGAACTGCTCCTTTATTCCCACACCCCTTGAATATTCTCCCCTTGTTTTGGGTTGGGTTTTTTTTTTTTTTCCATTATACAGCTTCTTGTATATGAAAGGACCTTTTCTGAGTGTGTACATGGATCACGCCTACTATATAACTTATAGTGCGTGATTGTATTCCAGTGAAAATTCAGAGGTTTGTATTCTGTATTTGGTGTATTTTGAAATATCAGATATATCCAGCCATTTAAACAAATGTGAAGGGAAGAAACACTAATAAAATTCCTGGAAAGATCTTTCTTTCTTTCATTAAAGAAATTACTCCTATAATTACATTTAATTATTTACAGTAAAATACATAGTGCTCGGAATCTTGATGCCTTGTGAAGCTATTTCTGATCTTATTAGATGAATGTGTGACTTCTCAATTTTTTCATCAAACTCTTATTTAGGAAATAAATGCCCTCCCTCATCATTCTGCTGTCTTAGCTCTGCCTGTTGAGGAGTTTTGACATGTACCTTTCTGCTTCAACAGTACTTTCCAGTTGTCTCTATTTGTTCAGGCTGCCAGTTAACCATACATTCCAGTCTCCAAAGTGCTTTGGGATCTTACTTAATGCTTCTTTGTTCCTTTATGTACTTCGTTCTTTTGTGGACTGTTATTAGCAGAAGAGGAAAACCTATCAGCAGCCTCACTATCAAAAGAAGTAGAAGCAACAGCAACCTTTCAGATCTGTGGCATTTATGCAAATTTCCAAATATTTGTGAGGATCATAAAGAAGATGCAACCCATGATCAGAAAAGCAGAATACGTGACTCAAGCTATTCTAATTACAGACAGCATTTTGATGGGTCAGGATTTTGTATGTAATATTGTGATATATGATCCACTTAGAAAACAACTGTGACTTCTTATATTGTCTCTCTTCTCTGTCTCTAAAAAATGATATTCATTTACTTCATATGAGTTTACAGTGATTTGTTAATCCTCGTAGCAATGAGTTCAGCTTGCTGGCAGGGGTAAGATCCTAATTTTCTTTTAATTTTTGTTATTAAAACTATAGACTGTTAACTCCTTACAAATTTAAACAATTGAGGATATAATTTACAAAATATATGGGACTATAGAATTGGCTTTCTGCCTACTTCTGCGACTGTAAATTTCTTTGGTTTTTTCAGTCTCTCTGATGTATGTGTAAAAAACACCACATCCCCCCCCCCCCCAAGAAAAAGAAAAACAAACCAACAAAACAAGAACAACAAAAAACCAAAAAACCCCCGACCAACCAACCCCAACCTGTTGACATTTATCTGTGAATGTTGCATGTTGTGGAGGAGACTGAGCAGATGTAGTCTGCATTGATAAAATATAATGAGTAGACATAGTACAACTTCTTTAGCTTCTTCATTATATTAGTACTGGGAAGATTTTTGAAGCAGCGACATTTGACTAATCGCAACAGAAAAAAATTGTCTAATAATGAGGAAAAAACCCCCACTTTTTTGCAAGGCTTGAATTTTGTCTGTTTTTTTTGTCTGCTGTTGAGGGCAGATTCTGCTGCTATATAAATTTGATATGTTTCTTTTCTGGGCTAAGTAAAGGTGGCCTGTCCACCTATATCAAATTTGGTGGTTAATATCCTAATTAGGAAAAGGTGACATGTCATGTTTTCGAGTCCACATTCGTCCCGACATACTGTCATTATTGTCCAAAAGGAACCATACCCAGATCGTTCCCTTCTAACTGGCTTGTGGCTGTCGTGAGCTGGTTGGTTTGACCACTGATGATTTAACAACATTTTTACAATATATGACAAACATATGCACAGTAACAATAGTTCAATATTAGCTAAAACATACCTATACATATAGCAAACAATGAACAGGAATTTTTTTGAGGGGTGGGTTTTTTGTTTTGTTTATATTTTGGTTTTATGTTTGTTGTTGGTGTTTTGTTTGGGTTTGTTTGGGGTTTTTTTTTTTGGGGGGGGGGTTCTTCTTTTACTAGTGACCATATGTACAATATCCACTGAGGTAAATAAAGCCCGGTTCAGAAGACGTCGGGCAATCTTCTCTTGTCTGGAGTCAGAAAGTCCGAAGTCGTTCAACAGTTCATAATTGTCTTGATGCCACTTCCCTTGTGTGCCAAGAGGAAAACCCATAAATTTAATAGATGTTGCATTTGTCAGTTCTCAGACTTGATATTCAAGATGTTTGTATTTCTTTACTTTTTCTGTTAGAGATGTTGGTCCACTTTCACACCTTACTGCGACATCCACCACCAACGCCTGTTTGTCCTTTACAAATATTATATCTGGTTTATACAGTTCATTCCTTGTATCTTTTAGTTGCAGTTCCTGGAATACTACCCACTCTTCCTTTTTAGCTTCTTCTATTAATAATTCACATAGTTGGTTATGCCTTTTGATTCTAGTGTCCTGAACTGCGGGACAATAGCCAATTATACGCAAACAGGTTTCGTTCTCTGCTTGACAGTGTCCCATACAAGCAAACATGTGCACTCCCCCTGTAGACATGATACACATTTATTGTTATTTGAATCGGAGATGCCATTAACAATTTTTAAGTGTGATGTCTTATGCAGTAGTTTTGGCTCTTTCATTGAAAGAGTTTAAAAGGAACAGCTTTAAATCCAGCTGTTTCTTACATCTCAGTCCAGGCAGGAATTGACATATTAGTATGTTTGCACATTTTTCATTACATCCTCTTTGCTTCTTGTGTGTGAACATTTTCTCAATTAAATTACAACCGAGTTGGGATATTGGTTGGGTATTATGCTCTAAGTGTTCTAAATACACACAAAAAAGGGTCAATGAGAAAAGACATGTTTTTCTGCAAACAAGCTATGCTGCATGTATATCTGAAAGTTGGCAGGGATCTTAACTTGCTTTGTGAATGCTCATGGGTGGGAAGAGGCCATATAAGGATCTTTTCTCAGCGAGAAAGCACATACCTTCAGCTGCTAAGACTAATGACAGCTGTTGGTGAAGAAGGAAGGATCTGTGAGATACTGCTTTTGCCATTTGCCGTAGTGCTCAGGCTGTCAGCCCTCTCAATGCGTAAACAGGGCCATCGGCCATGAAAGCCGGCAAGAATCAGTGGCAAGAAAAAGGTTTTGTAAAATATTTCATGGTTTCAGTTGTGTTAATATCCAGCCTGTAAATGGCAGAAATGATCAACCTAACTGAACTAAAAAATTACTCTGAGTTAGAGTAGAAATTCACTCTTGCCTGTAAGTAAAATGATAAAAGTCTGTAAAGGTAGCTGTGACATCTCTGAGTTGAAAGCTAAGGACAGGTGTATTTTACCATTTTTAACTGTATTTAGATAAGTTAAAATGTTCTTTTTATTCTCTACCTTAGAAGATGTGTAAAATGGAGAAATATAGGAGGAACAGTCAAATTGCAGGTTGACAAATTTATGTAGGGATTTAATTTCATAGGACTTGGTAAGTGTTAGAACTCAGTTTACCAAAATACATCTGCCAGCTGCCATCCCTTGAAATGCTGGGTTGGAATGTCATACAGAAAGCTGTTTCTGAATCTGACTCTGCCATTCACCCCAGTGATAATTTTTTTGGAAAGTCACTCTCCTCTGTGGAACAGGAGACGTTTCTGATTGTGGGTATTTTTTGGACCTAACAAGTTGAGTTCAGTACGCCTTCCTGTGTGATCTCATTTAGGTTCCTGCTCCAGCAGGGGGATTGGACTGGATGATCTTTCGAGGTCCCTTCGAATCCCTGACATTCTGTGATTCTGTGATAGTACCATATGAGGGCCAGTGATCAGAAAAGGAAAAGATTGAAGAAATAAATCCTTGCATGATCTGCAGAAAGGGTAGAGAAGAGGTTGATCAAGTTCAAAAATTTACTTAATGCCAATTAAGAGCATTCTTCTGCAGAACCTTATTTTTTTTTAATATACATTTTTTTTAGATGTATATAGACCAATGAGATACATGGATACTACTCATTGATTAAGTGTAATCCTACTACTGATTTTGTATAAATGTGTAACTTCATTCCTGCAGAGCTCAATTAGAAGTGTAATGGAGTTCTTTCGTTTAAATAGTGAGTTTGGGCGCTAAAGGAGGTATTTTTTGTTGCTCCCTGTGGCAAATTATTCTTCAGAAAGTAAATTTATAAACATTAATCAAACCTAGTGATTGTGACTTTATAATAATTTGTAATTCTCTGATTTGAAACCCAGTTTTTAGATGTAATTTCAAATAATCAACACAGAAACATTATGTTTCCTTTTTTGTTAATTTGTTTTGTTTTTTTTTTTTTCCAGAAGGCCAATCAGAAGAAAAATCTGAAGGCAGTGCTGGTGAGTATGGACACTTAAGAAATTACTTACGACTGCACCTTTTCAGTTTTGTTTTTCAAGAGTCTTTTTTGTTATATTTCTAAGGCAAAATATAGTAAAATTGAAAAATAACTTCATAAACCGATTGTCTGCTGTGACTAAAAGCTTAAGTTGTGGATATCTTTTAGTTAAATGCAGGGGGGGAAATTATGAGGAAGAGCTTTAGAAATGCAATGTTCTTTTGAATGTTATTTTAGAAAATTTTTTTTATTTCTCAGCTCTTTTTTTTTTTTAGGTTCATTGTCTGTATCTTTTACTTTGGCTCCTTTTCCTCTTTATTGGAAAGTTTGTAGCAAATTTCCAAGTCTTTTGTTATTTGATTTTAATTGCGTAGAATAAGCAGTCAGAAAAATAATGTCCTTGTGTCGTACTTTATTCACTTTTTTTAATGAAAAAATATTTCTTGCAAAAGACACAAATTCTTTGGAAAGAGTAAAAAATGGTAACTACATACCAGTTACAAATTAGTCAGTCTGATGATGTCTTAAGTACAGTTAAAAATTCTAAGGGTGCTTCTCATACAGCAATTACTATAGTAAAATTGTTGGGTTTGTTGTTTGGGGTTTTTTTTGCACAGTTCAGAGTAGTAAATAAAAGTGTTGCCCTTTGATTAGTATTTTCTTGTGAAATGGGCAACATGCTTATATCAGATTGATTTCTAAGACTAGCCTAAAGATTTTATTTTAGGTTGCAGCTAGTCTGTACAGGCTTCCTTTACAGTCACTAAAGGAGACAATTCCAGAAAGTCTTATTCTAACATAGGTGTGTGCAAGTGCCATTCCCAATCGGGCTTACATTACTGAAATTCCCAGATAGGTACGTGACAGTGTCACTGAAAATCAGGAATGGGCTTCTTAACACCGATGTAGTCTTAAGAAGCAGGCGTTCTGTATTACGGTGCTGGATGCACGGGGGATCGCTCCACCTACCGTGCATACCGACTCGTCTTTCTACAAAAGCTTTGTGCTATCAAAACATGCATATTCATTACTTTTCCAAGAAATTATTAACATATTCATTACGTGTCCGAGAACTCTTTAATATATGTAAATGTCCTTTTTGCATGTGCACTGAAGTCTTCTTGGTCATCTTCGGGGGTTCTCTGGTGGTTGTTGAAACTTTTGTCATAGAATCATAGAATCATAGAATGGTTTGGATTGGAAGGGACCTTAAAGACCATCTAGTTCCAACCCCCCTGCCATCAGCAGGGACATCTTCCACTAGATCAGGTTGCTCAAAGCCACATCCAGCCTGGCCTTAAACACTTCCAGGGAGGGGGCATCCACAACTTCCTTGGGCAACCTGTTCCAGTGTCTGACCACCCTCACAGTGAGGAACTTCTTCCTAATATCTAATCTAAACCTGCCCTCTTTCAGTTTAAACCCATTTCCCCTTGTTTTGTCCTTAACTGCCCTTATGAAAAGTCCTTCCCCAGCTTTTAGTTGAACTTTCCATCTGCACATGCTTAGTTCATCTTTTGGCCTGTTTACAACAGTTCTGTCTCCACAACAATGATTTATTCTAACATCGCTACCTTATCTCCCCTATTGCAAAAATTCAGTGTCTCAAAGTTCCCCTTCATCTATTTTAGACTACAAGCTTGACTAGGCC
>NW_010309973.1:9474-9880 GCF_000700745.2 Antrostomus carolinensis | reverse complement strand
AACCCAAACCATTCTATGATTCTATATTTGGTGACCAAAAGAGAACAACTGAGAAAAGGAAAAATGCAATGCATGGTGGATGTGCCCCACATGGAAGATCTTCTCCATCTCCTTATGGTGAATGTTCCTCAGGCAGGCAAGTCAGGGCATTGCCATAGAAAAGAGTCAAGTTGTCCATATAGGTGTGATTTTTAAATCCCTAAGGACTTTTCCTGGCTGGCAGCAGCTTTCAGGAAAGCTGTTAAAGCCACCAGCACAGCTACACCTGGGTCTGCAAGGGTTAAGGAGATTATAGAGATGTACTGATTATAAACCTGACAAGAGTAGATTTAGATGACATATTAGGAAGAAATTCTTCACTGTGAGGGCGGTGAGACACTGGTCCAGGTTGCCCAAGGAAGTTGTG
>NW_010309973.1:3226-9444 GCF_000700745.2 Antrostomus carolinensis | reverse complement strand
ATGAGGCTTTGAGCAACCTGGTCTAGTGGAAGGTGTCCCTGCTGATGGCAGGGGGGTTGGAACTGGATGAGCTTTAAGGTCCCTTCCAACTCAATCCATTCCACAATTCTGTCATTAATGTTTTCTGATTGCTGTGACTATTTGGGGACTTTCTAGGTCCCTTTGTTCTGGTGATGTTGGGGTAAAGGTTCATTTTCTTTTCCATAGCCCAGGTATTTTCCCAGGAGAGGACAATTTTCCAGAGCTCATGTTAGAGTCACTGAGGTTCATGACCAGGTACTCAGGGAAGCAGAGTTTTGCAATACAACCTCCACTGGGTATTAGCCAAATGGCTCAGCTGGGCTCATAAACTCTTTCTGGGATACCTGGACTGTGTCATCTGCGGTCGTGTCGATCAGCAAGATAAAATTTACATCCCTTGCCTGTAACTCAACCTTCATCTGAAGATCAGAAAAATGTCTAAATCTGTGATTTAAGTCATATTTTTTTTAGTCTGACTTCCTGTGCTTAACCCTTAGATCACTTCTGGCGTTTCATGTCACAGGCATGTCTGTGTCGATGTCTAAAAGATAAAGTTTCATCAAACAAATGATTTATTATTCTCTATAAAAGATTAACAGAGGTGTTTAAAACCCTGAGGCTGTCTCTGCCTTATGGATTAAGGGGATTTTTGGAACAGGGATACCACTGAGCTTCGATGCAATTTATATACGGTGGTAGAAATACATGAAGCTGGAAGGAAGATGTCAGCATGATGGTTGTGATGAGCAGAGATGTTGGGTCCATGTGAATCATGTCTCGAAATGATCCCTCATGCAACTATCTGCAGCCCCAAAGTCACTAACAGGAATGAGGAATTGGACCTTATTTGGATTTAAATCACAGATATTTACTTATCTGTGCCAGTGCCTTGAAATTCAAGGTGGTTTGCAAGTTCTTTGCACTCCATGGAAGTGGTGATACTTCCTTTGCAGGTGAAATTTCGTATGTTTCTTTTCAAGATCAAGCCATTGTGATTTGACTTGCCTCTGTTAAAAAAGAAAAAAAAAAACCAAAACAGCACAATTTTTCATAGCAATTTAACTTCCAGCAGTATTTATGTATTCAAGAGGTTTTCTTGACAGTACATAAAATTAAAAGAAGGATTATTTAGGAAAAAAAAAAGGATCAGTAATGTAAGCCCTCATTTGGGTCTGTGCCTCAAATTATATCTATTTGATTCTGACTTTCTGCCCAGGTTCCAGTGGAAAATTTTTTTTTTTTTCCATTTAAAAAGCAACTTTCCTTCTTTGAAGGCAACCAAACTAGCAGTGTTTTTCTTTCTCTCTCCCTCTTTTTCTCTAGCTATGTCCACCATCTCTGTTTTACTTAATTCCCTTCCTCTCCCCATCTAGTTTTATATTTTCTTTCAAAAAAATCAGTTAATAAACATGCTTTTGGAGACAATACATTAGCTCTGTACTTTATTCTTTTGTATTAAGTGTGCTTAATACAAAAAAGTACTCAACTATTTAATTGGAAATTATTCTTTTGTCTGAAGGGATGTTTAGTAATTCTTCTGAGACTCTGGAAAATGTTGTTAAAGCCAAAGTAGCTGCAGCAAGTGCCGTGCAAGCTGCCCAGTGAAACTGTCATGGGAAATGGGACTGAGCCACTGGAAGCAGTGCTGGTTGGGTGGCTTTAAAGCAGGAGCTGAAATGCTTTGGTTGGGACGAAGATGTGCTTGGTGATGTTTTTAAGTTAATGATGGCAAACTCTATTTGTTTTCTTTTTCCTTCTATGTTGGGCTCAGGCACATTTTTCTGAGGAGTTGTTTGCAGGTATGGTAGCTTCGTATTAATGATTTAACCCTGAATTAATGATGGGTTCAAAATAAAGCTCATGCTTTTAATTCACCACTTAGATTGGAGCACAATTTTCTCAACAACTGTTTTGCTCCATGAGGTCCAAGCAAACACAAAGGTTTAAAAGACATACATTTGCATTCCTTCTTTTAATGCTTAAAATAAAAGAAAAGGGTCGTATTTAGACTGCTTACTGTGAGTGTCTCACATAATCATTAAAAGCAGTTTCAAAGGCCAAAAAAGCTGTAAGTAATTGTTGCAGAGTTGCCAAATCTTGTCTGTGCTGAGTGAGAGGAGAGGAGTGCTCAGGGTGTCTGTGCTGGGTGATCCGAGCAGAGCTCAGAGGTGCTGCAAGGAAAATCTCCACCACACCCTTTCTTCCCATCCAAGAAAAATATTAAAGAAGGAAGAAATGAATATCTTTGCTATTGCTTTTCATTGTGTCTTTTTGAAGATGTGATATATTAAGATTTCCTGTAATTACATGTAATAGCTAGAGGGAGAAGAAGGGGGGAAGACAGCGAATGAAAGTCAGAAAAATTAATTCATTTAAATCTGTCACTAAGCCTCTTACGAGCCAACCTGTAAATAACTCCCCAGTTCAAATAACTTTGTTTGCATAACTCAGCTCAAACCCCACAGAGTTGAGGGACCCAGTGTTTTTCCCCTCGCTTCTTGCACATGAAGTGCTATTTGAGCCACTAAGAAGTCTGTAAATCTGACTCTGTGGCACAGCACCAGATTTGAGGGGATGAAACAAGCTCCCCGTGCCAGCGTAACATGCCTAAAATTAGCACCAAAGATATTGGATTCTCAAGTGCTTTATTCCTTTTTTCCTCTCCCAACAGGACTGGGTTTTTGGAGTGCTGCTGAGGACCAGTTAATAATATTAGCCTGTGGTTACTGCACCATTAAACCAAACCAGAGTCGAGCACCTTTCGTTCATGAGATGAATAATACCAGCGCTTCCCCTCCCTCCCCAGTGCACACCGCATCGAATTAGCCTACTGGGATAACTGGGTGATGTTGTTCAGGAGCCAGTGGACTCTGAGCTTTGCAATAATCATCTACAGATGGTAGGAGAATGTGTCTGAGAAATGTAAAGTGGCTGAGTGGCATCCATCCAGAAGTCATCATGGGCTCCGGGACCCCGTTAATAACATGTAGCATTAGAGGTGACTGTGCCATTGTGGTTGGGCTTAGAAGACCTCATGAGCCACGTCCCATCAGTGACTCTTCCAACTGCACCTTTCCCTCCCTGTGCAAAAGCAATGATGGTGGAGGGTGTCGGTGCTGTCTTGACCAACCATTGGTGGACATGGGTGGAGGAATGCTCAGCAGGAGCAAACGCCCAGTGTCTGCCTTACACAGTGTGGTGGGTCCCATTCCCCTGCCACTAATCTGTGGTCCATGCAGAGGTGGACACCTGCAGAGGGTATTGCCATCCATCCTGATGTAGGTGTTTGAAGTTGGATGGGTCCTCTGGAAGTGCATCTCTTTGCTCTTCATGCATGTTAGGGAGCCAAGAGTAGACTTGACCTGCTACAGTTGGGATCCCAGCTGGCAGGAGAACATGACAGTTAGAGCTCCTGGAGGAGCAGACCCTGTCCAGTCCCCTCAGGCATTGGAGAACTGCAGAGTCTGGGTCTTACAAGGCTCTCCAGCACATGCTGAGCTTCATGTGGATAGTGCTGGATACCTTCAAAGGGTGGCAATGCAGTGCCAACAGGAAGGCATGATCCAGAGAATGGAATAAATGGAAGAATAGAGGCAAAATGCCACTTATTTTTCATAACTCATTTTGAAAAGCTCCAACAGCAAATGCTGTTTCATACCAGGATTTCAAAAAATCATTGCAGGCAGCACAGGTATTGGAGGAACACTCAGAGCCAATTTTCTCTTGTATTTAGCCCATGGAAAATACTACTAATGCCTCGTGCCCTTGGAGACTGAACTGACCCCAATTGGCTCAGCTTGTCTGGAGGCGTTTCTGCAAGCCTGACCTATTAAGTATTCTTTTTTTTCTTTTTTTTTTGTTATTTCACAACAAATACTTCCCTTCCCCCCTTTTCTATTGAGACATTTGGCTGGCCAGCAAACAGGGAATGAAGAAATTCTATGACATCATGTGCAGGTGGGCCAGGCAGAGGTATCTTTACCGTCAGGTTTTCATTTTATTAGATATTACCAGAAAAAAATAACTTTAAAAAAATATTAATCTGACTGAACTCCAGCCCAACAGCAGTGAAATTTCACATAGTCATCTACTCCAGTTGATTAGCAGCTTTTTGAAAAGAAAGCCAAAGAACGTGGTTTTTTTAGTGAACATTTTTAAAATCTCTAAATCTCTTGGATTTTGTCGATCCCAGAATAACTCTGAAGCACAAGGATGCTTTTCTTTTTTAATCTTGTCACCAATTTCAAGTACAGATTTGTTCTGGAGAAATCTGAGAGGCTGCCTTAGGTTCAGATAAGTGTAGGAGAGTTGGCATCTTTATCTTGCTAAATTAATCCTCCAAACTCAACTCAACCATGGAGACCCCATAAATTTCAAGAGGACTGATGAGAAACCTACGCCTTCGTAGGAGGAGGCATTCTGACTCTGACATTTCCACTTCAGGTCAGACATAGCAATGTTGTAACACAAGAATACTCTTAAAATTTTCCATCGTTTATGCCATACTGTCTTTAAGAATTGTGTCAGCTCTATTCAAACAGGGGTAAATATTGTAGGTATTTTTCTGTCCCCCAAATAAATTTGACCAAATCTTTAGCGACAACAACGTAGCATTCATTGCAAGATGATTTCTGCTGATAACACTCTGACAAACTATTCTTCATATAAAATCTACTTCTGAAGGTTTGGCTTTCGATGGAAAAATGTCATTATATGCCTAAATTTATTACAAGATTCCTGAGTCTCATACTGGCTTTCTGCAGGGGTCAAGGTTGATCAATATTTTAGAAAATCCAAAGTCCATTTCAGCTTAGATGGAGTGTGGTTAGAATGGCGAGTTCCTGAGTTAATGTAGGGTGAGGGTGCAGGCTAGAAAGCTGCAAGTGACATTCGACTTGTTATTAGAAGGCTGAAAATATATGGAGGGAAAATCTATCATCTTCATTTTCCACATGATTTCAAAGAAAAAGAACCACTTGGAGTGGCTCTGAAAAAAAAAAATCTCCTCTAATTCCATAAGTTATGGATCTATAAATCAGTCAAATAATATAGAGCTGGCCACAAAGGAAATATATCTTCTAGCACCAATAAGGGAGATTCTCTTATTCAAGAGTTGTTCATAATTCACTATAATTGGGAGAAAGTGAGGGTTGAGACAATTTAATTCATTCACAATTGGCAATGTTATTATTTCAGAACAAAAACGGTGACTTATATGAAAACCATCTGGTGTAAACAGAAACCATCACTATGGTCAAGCAAGAGCTTGGTACAAGGGGATGTTGTTTGAAAAGTCCTAACACTGAAAGGTTGCTTGGTTCCACCTTAAGCACAAAAGCTTCATTTTTAGTAATAATTTTGTCACCCAAAAGTGAAGAGTCCTGCTGATCTGATGTTAAAATGTCTTTATCCATTTTTGGTATTTTTGTAGAGAACTTGGTCATTTGCAATTAGTGTGGCGTAGGTGACCAGGAGACTATCTGTGCAAAAGGACTCTTGAAACTCCAGGAGAAGAAAAAAATCCTCCTCATTTGTGTAGCTTTAGATGGACAATGACTATGAGAAAAGGATTTTCAGCCAGGATGAGAGGAGTGTGGCACCTTGATACCCACCATGATATGCAAACCCCAGGGTCTGTGCAGCTTTGAGCATTCAGGACAGAAAAAAAGCCAGAGTTTTTTCCTTGGTGCTTTGAACGTCGCTGTAGATGACTGAGTGATATTTCCTGGGAGTGGCTGCAACTCTTCTCAGGAGATCACAAGTTTTTAAAAAGCCCATGTAGGCTTCTGGGCTTTTACACTCACCTGAGTCTTCACAAATGTTGAAATCAAACCTCTGCAAAATCAAACCTTTCCCCAAACATTTACCATGCCTTGGAGGTAGTATAGGGTGGCTTCTGTTTAACTTTTTGACACTTTGTGTTTTAATCTTCAGCCAGAACAAGAAGGAAAGTGAAAAAAAACAATAATCCTTGCACATCAGTTTTTGTGGCAGCAGCTCAAGCAGGTGCCTGCGGGAGCTTGTCCCCATGAGACCGCGGGCTCTGGGTTTTGCAGACTCAGGTGATTTTGAGGACTCGGATGCCCTTGCAAAGAAGTATGTGAACGTGAGAGTGTTTGTGTGAACTCAAACCCTCCTCCAGAGCTTTTTGAGACCTGTCTGTCAGCAACACTGACATCAAATGTGTATCCCCACAT
>NW_010309973.1:1256-3198 GCF_000700745.2 Antrostomus carolinensis | reverse complement strand
GGAAAACAAGGGAAAACATATTTTCAGTGTGTGTTGTTTATTTTAACGTGTTTTTAGTATTTGATTGATTTCTTTTTCTTTTTTCTAGAAGCAAGCCTGAGGGGGATGGTTTGTTTTATCAGGAAATGAGGATAAATTCACTCAAATAAGCTTGGGTGATTCTGTCACAATGCCATTGCATTCTGGCTGTGGGTATCACCATGTCCCAGCGCAAGGTCTGAAGGTGCCGATGGAGCTGGGGCAAAGCTGCTGCTCTGGGGAAATGTTCTTGCTCAACTGTGCAGAGATGGAGGGGTTTGTAAAGGGGCTATTGCTGCTGGAAACTGAGTATTTTCAGACAAAATGAAGCAAAGTCTTCCCCAACTGAAACACCCCAAATCAAAACCTACATTTTTGAAATCGCAGTGGTTTACAAATCATTTCTGATTCCTGTAGACATCGATAGTCATTAGTTCCAACATAATCAATATGATTGATTCAGTGATCCCCCAAATCTATGGATTATAAATAGAAACATGATGACGTTAGGGCAATGCCAGCCCTTCCTGAGCATCAGGAGGAAACCCATGAATGCAAATTGTATCCCAGTTTGATTTTCCTTCAGGCTCGGATGTGCAGCTTCTCCGTGTCTCTGTGTAGTGCTGCCCCTTCGTTAGTGACTGCTCCTAATGATATCACACACAGCTTAAAACTGTGACTCCTCCAGGGTTTGTCACTCAGCTGCTGCTGAGATTCATTAACACCTGTAAACACAAACCCTCCAATTAGTCATAGAAAGTGAAACAGCCCTTCAGAAGAATTAAATTTGGTGTGAAGGAGTGAATCACAGCAGAGATAATATCCAGAGCAATTTTAGCTGAAAGAGCATGAATTACTAGCTGTGGGCAGAGCCTGGAAGAGAATATTTGCTGCACATTGCCGGGATATGTGAGAAAAATTTCCTCCGTGCACTTCAGGTCCGTGCTTTGTGTTTGCTGAGTTATTTACACAAAGCAAAACCAGTGCAAAGGCAGCAACGGCTGTTAGGGATTGGATTGAAGCTGAACTTGCCTCAACTTGAGGAATCTCAGACAGAAAGGAGGTGTGGTGGCATCAGGAGTCCAAAACAGCGTGCTGCAATACAGTGAAGCTTCATTGTCCCCTCTGAAGACACCACTTCTTGTGTCTAAAGATGTTTTACAAGGACTTCAGTCACAGGGGACATTAGCCCTGGAATGTTGCAATTCTCCTGACTTACATATTTGTTCTTTTCTTAAAAGGACTTAGGAAAATGACTCTTCATTCATTAGTGATAAGGTTGTAGAAGTTTTTTGTGTATTTACATCCACACACCCCTGACACTGGCATCAGTTATTAAATCTGCAGGAGCATCAACTTTTGGAATGGCATGGTGCATAAA
Source organism: Antrostomus carolinensis (assembly GCF_000700745.2). NCBI lineage: Eukaryota > Metazoa > Chordata > Aves > Caprimulgiformes > Caprimulgidae > Antrostomus > Antrostomus carolinensis. Next base: position 1,799 of record NW_010309973.1, on the reverse strand, counting down.
ATTCAGAAGATGCCACTTCTGTCTCAGTTTAATTTCTTTTTTTTCCCATGGGCAACAGTGATAAGGACCTTAAAAGAAGAACCTGACTTCTTCCAGGTGTGGATAGAGGCTTTCCCAAAAAACTCAAGAGAAAGATGGAAAAAAAGAGGAAAAAGTCCAAATGAGTGAGGGGACGAGAGAGTTAAGGAACTTGCAGCTGGAACTGCTCTCGAGGGAGACAGGAAAACCGTAGAGATTTGGCACTAAGTGCAGATCCCAAAAATTAGATCATAGCACATAATTATCCTCCAAACAGGTCCCAGTGCCAAAATCTTAATATCTGGGATTGTTATAATTTAAAGTCATGTAGGAAATCCAGACTTCCAATCAATTGCATTCCCATGCCCAGCAGCTCCATGTCATTGCCCGTTCCACAATAAAACGTACCTGGCATTGTGTACAGAATGAGTAACGATTCCTGTGCCGAAAGGGAAGAGGGAGAAACACCGAGAACTCTCTCAGCCGCTGAAGTCAGCGGGAGCTGGCGGTGCTGGCAGGAGCTCA
>NW_010309973.1:0-1242 GCF_000700745.2 Antrostomus carolinensis | reverse complement strand
TTGGCTCCTGCGCGAGCAGCCGTCCTGCCGCTGCCACCCCACGTCTTCCCGCAGCCACGCGGGGAGCTCCTGCCTGCTCGGAAGGTGCAGTGAAATAGCCCAAAAAATTGTCCTTGGGTTTTGTTCCAGCTAGGCTCGCTTGGGTTTCATCAAAGCAAAATGCTTGGAAGAGATGCAATGCCCGATCTGGTGGAAAGTCCCAGGTGGGGGCTGTGAGATCAAGTCATGGTCTGAAAATCATCTCTGAAGACCTTGGACAAACCACTGTTCTCAAGTCTATCTCAAAAGCTACAGAAACACCTTGTGCCTGCTCATTTTGGGTCATGATTTCCATGGAGGGAGTTGTATGAAAGCAAACATGGAGGTTGCAGCATACATGATGGGCTAATGCTGCCTGTCCTCTCCAGTAGGATTGGAGAGAGGTGCTTGAGAAGTTCAAGGTTTTGCCATGATGAGCCTAAGATGGCTGTGTAGAGGTTTGTTTCCCCACTCAGGTCCAGGCTTTTCCTGTAGCTCACTGTGAAACAGAGAGCTAGCATGGCTTTCCACCCTCTGTGTCTGGATCTGCAGCATCCCATGGGATCAAGCTCCAATTTTTTGCACAACAGGTTCACATATATGCAGCACAAACCCTGTTCATTTGATCCCACTCTTCTGCTCTGAGTTTGGCTGTTGGGCATTACCAACACATGGTCCCATTTCATCTCTCCCACACTGTCCTCTCCTACTCCCCTGGTTTGGTGCTCAAGCCCATCGATGGAGTGCAGTTAGTATGTGACACCTTCAAAAAAGAGAAATGTGTGTGCAAATCTGCTAGACAGTTTATAAGCCTGGTTTGCATCTTTCCTTCAGACATTCACCCAACTTTTCTAAAATCCCAATCCTCAAGCAAGACTGAATTAAACGCATTTGCTCCTAAAAAAAGATCATTGCACAAAATCCCTCAAACTCACAGGAATCCAATCCATGAATGAGCAGTCACTGCCAACCACAGCAATGCCCGAGGCCAAAAGAAGCATTTTGGGGGCAAAAACCATGCACAAGATGGGGTCCATCTCTCCAATGATGGAATAGGAAGCAAGTGCTGGCTCATTCAAGCATGAAGTGCCACACTTTCCTCCATGCCCTTGCACAGCCTGGTTGGAAAACCACCACAAACACACTGAACATCTCTGAAGTGTGATACCACAAAAGAAAGTCTTATATAAATAAATATTTATATATAAATAAATAAAAATAAGT
>NW_010309972.1:0-9115 GCF_000700745.2 Antrostomus carolinensis | reverse complement strand
GGTCCCACTGTGGGTCAAACCACCACAAAATATTATGATTTTGAATAAAAAATAAATCACAGGAAAATGAAAATTTAGTTTCCCTAAATAAGGTAAGCTAAGAAGAATACTAAAAACATTTATTTTTTTTAGCTGTGGCGGTTTTGTTCTTCTGTTATTTCCATTAAACTAAATGCCAGTACTGGTGGCATATTATTCACATAGTCATTCTGGGAAAAATGTGGCACAGCATTAGTGAAGAAAACTTTTTTTCTGAGGAAGAATTTCTATTAAGCTATTTGTAATTAAAAGCACAAAATGCACCAGTACAGGCGAAAAGCTGCTATTTTATTATTTCATTCTTATTAAACAAAAAGTCTGATGGAGTCAATGCATTTTCTAGAAGATTTTTTTTAAGCCCCCCCCCCCCCTTTTTTAAAAATGGGGGTTATGTTTCCCCTTTTCCAGTCCATGGGAACTTCACCAGACTGCCATGACTTCTTAAATATGATGGATAGTGGCTTGGCAACTTCATCAATCATTTCTCCCAGCAGCTAGGGATGCACTTAATTAGGTTCCATGGACTTGTTCACCTTTAGGTTCCTCTTATGGCCTCAAACCTGATCTTCTTCTACAGTGGGCTGCTCTTCATTCTTCCAGTCCCTGCTTCTGCATTCTGCAACTTGAGGGGTGTGGCTTGAATACTTGTTGATGAAGACTGAGGCAAAGAAGTTAATACCTCAGCCTTCTCCATATCCTGGGTGACTAGGTCTCCTGTTTCCTTCTGGAGGTGGCCCACATTTTCCCTAGTCTTCCTTTTATCCCTGACATACCTATAAATTCTTGTTGGCCTTGATGTCCCTGGCCAGATTTAATTCTGCCAGGGCTTTAACTTTTCTAACCTGATCCCTCGCTGCTCAGACAATTTCCCTGTATTCCTCCCAGGCTGCCTGTCCTTGCTTCCACCTTCTGTAGGCTTCCTTTTTGTCTTTGAGTTTGTCCAGGAGCTCCTTGTCCATCCATGCAGGCTTCCTGGAGTTTTTGCATGACTTCTCTTTGCTGGGATGCATTGCTCTGGGGCTTGGAGGTGATCCTTGAACATTAACCAGCTTTTTAGGGCCCCTCTTCCCTCCAGGGTTTTATCCCATGGAACTCTACCCAACAGGTCCCTGAAGAAGCCAAAATCTGCTCTCCTGAAGTCCAGGGTAGTGAGTCTGCTGTGCACCCTCCTCAGTGCCCTAAAGATCTTGAACTCCACCATTTCATAGTTACTGCAGCCAAGGCTGCCCTTGAGCTTCACACTCCCCACCAGCCCCTCCTTGTTGGTGAGAACAAGGTCCAACATAGCACCTCTCCTCATTGGCTCCTTGATCACTTGGAGAATGAAGTTGTTATCAACACATTCTAGGAATCTCTTGGATTGCTTAAGACCTGCTGTGTTGTCCTTCCAACAGATATCAAGGTGGTTGAAGTCCCCCATGAGGATCAGGGCTTGTGAATGTGAGGCTGCTCCTATCCATCTATAGAGGGCTTCACCCTCTTGGTCTTCCTAGTTGGGTGGCCTGTAGCAGACCCCCACTGTACTGTTGCCTATCCCTGTCCTCCCTTTAATCCTAACCTATAAGCTCTCAGTCAACTCCACATCCCCAGGCAGAGCTCCATATGGAATGACAGCTGGTCATTGACATAGAGGGCGATGCCCTCTCCTTGTCTCCCCTGCCTGTCCTTCCTAAAGAGCCTGTATCCTTCCATTCCAACACTCAAGTCATAGAAGCCATTCCATCACATCTCTGTGATGCCCACCAGGTCATAGCCCTGCAGGCGTGTGCATGTCTCTTAACTTATTTCCCATGCAGTGTGCGTTTCTGTAGAGGCACTGAAGTTGGGCCCCCGATGAAGCTGACCTGCTGGCTGGGGTGGCTGGAATTCCATTATGCTGCTCCTCGGGTGCTCTCCTGCCGACCTGTGGCCCTTCTCCAGGTTCTGGGCATCCGTTGCTGGCACTGGCACCAAACTGGCAGGAGTGGGTGGATTGAGGTTCCTCTCCCCCAGCAACTTGAGTTTATTCGACCATGTAGGTTTCCCTGGAGGGGTGCAGGAGGATCCTCTGTGGCCATATATATGCTCTTGACCTGGCTAGCCTTCTGGTTCCCATTGTGAGAGGCAGCTAAGGAACATTTGTTGCTGCTCTGGTTGGCCTGGCTTATTCCCCAGTTGGATGTGATGGCACGAGCGTTGCCATTTTGGGCCCCACTCCCTGAGTCCTTCAGTTTAAAGCCCGCCTCACCAAGTTGGCCAGCCTGCTCCCAAAGATTCCCTTGCCTCTTCTAAACAGGTGGATTCCATCCCTCCCTAACAGATTATAGTCCTCAAAGAATGTCCTGTTGTAAAAGCCAAAACCCTCATGATGGCACCAGCCAGGAGTTGATAAGCATTATGTGTCTGTTTCCGGCTGTCCCCTTTCCTCCAACTGGTACAATGGATGAAAAGATTACTTGGACACCAATATTTTTCAGTTGCACCCCCAAGGTTTGTTTGTGTGCATGGAACAGTGAGGGGGAAGGAGGGAGTAGATCCGGTTGTGCATTTGAATTAATCCTTTTCATAATGAGTCTGATACAGAAAATGACAGAAGCTGAGAAGTAGTAGGAAGTAGACTGAGTAGAACTTTTCAGGAGGAATTGCCTCTGACTTTGGCTGTTCTTTTTTGACCTCCAGATATTTTTAACGTGTACCTCTAGTTACCACTGCTCTGTAACTGGTAACATACTGAAGGCTCGTTTAGGAGTTCTTCACATGTGTAGAGATAATCACTGCAGTTAGTCTAGCCTGTTTGAATTGTATAGATCACGTTTTGTATATGAAAGATGTGCGTAACTAGTATTCCGGTTGTGGCTATTTATGCTTATAAATTCAGTTCTTCTTATACCTGAGATTTAAGTGTAACTAATTCAATAAAACCTTGTCTACAGAAGCATCTTGCTGAAAAGCAGATGCCGCTTGTGACCTGAATAAGGCAACCAACACATATTTTCTTCCTCTTGGCTACAAATCTAATAACTGAATATATATTATGCTTAGGTTTCCTCAGTCCAGATAAAACCAGAATTTCCCTGTTCAAGATTCTGGCATCAACGCTGTCCTAGTCCACAGATATTTAACTGCTACCAGAAAACTACTGATACTAGGTAACAGTGAACTATTATCAATCACATATGATGTTGAAGTATTCACAAAAGGTCTTATCTCTTTTGTGTTAAACATGATATACAAACATAGCATATCAACTGCATTTTAAATGCAAGGCTGAGAGTTTACATAAATCTAATCTCATTCTCTTTCCAAAGGGCTGTAAATCCTGTTGAGGTGACTTTCAGAGGTGGCCATGGAGAAAATTTGGACCCTGACTATCCCTTAGCATGCACCAGAGCAGTAATGTACTTGCAAGTGCCATCGAGGATCCCATCTGTCCTTGCCCACATAGCTCCTGAAGTTTCCTGCCATAAGGGTAGATTGGATTTGTTGGTGGCCTGATCTCGAGGTGCCTTTATAGTAGATGGATGCTGGTAGCTAAGCCAGAGGCACCTTACAACAGCAATAGGTACATATGAATATGCATATAAAGCCAGGTTGGCAAGGTGACAAATTTTACTGTTTCCTGCTCCTTTTTTTTAGTAAACTGAAAATATGACAGAGGTGGATCTTAATGTCTATGTTAAACAAAATGGTGATCTCAAGTTTAGTTCCTTGTGGCCAAAGCTATCAATCAGAACCAGCACTTTTGTTTGTAATTCCAGAAGTGAAACAGAGACCTAAAAGGAAATGACACTTTGGGGATTAGAGCTAAATAGCATTTGTTCATCAGCTTGCACTTATATGTCCTGTGGATAGTGGCTATGTACTTTTTTGAAGAGTAAATTTACTGCAGTTAGCAGACATCGATTCAGTGTTTGAACAATGTTGTCAAAGAATCAGAGTTACCCTGGGCTAATGCCAAAGATGTCAAGATTTGAAAGGTAGGTGTTACAGTGCCCTGCCTCTTTGTCTTAGTAAAAACCCTCTACTATACTGCACTAGCTTCAAAAGCAGAGGATGAAAAGCTACTGGTCAGTCTGGTGGTGACAGAAAAATACACACCTGAAACTGTGCACTTGAGTGCCATCTGTGTTGCACCAATTGCTTTAACCTGTGCTCTGCTGATTTAGATGTGTTGCTTTCCCATACGATGCCTAGTAAAGTAACGTGCTTCCATAAACATCTCCTAGGTGCAAAGGAAACTCAGTAAAGGTAGCCAGTAACTAGCTGACAACTAGGCATGTTTTCACCCTGCCTGTTCTCCAGATGTTGAGGTAGTAAGCAGAAACTATTACCATTTGAGTGCTACAGGCCAAAGATGCCCTCAAGAAGGGGCCAGAGAAATAAGCTTTTCTCTTTCTAACCTGTTTTTTCCTGAAGCATATCTGTTTCTGTCACTCAGGAGAAGCCTCTTCTCTTGAAAGTCTGCCTCTATACAATAAAGCTAATGTCTAGGACACTTCCCATGGAAGGAAGAAATTTGTATGCCAACCCTTGATCTGTGTCTAAGAAGAAAGTGTAAAGCAAAATGGCCATGAGAGCAGCTGAAAGCTGTGTCTTCCTTGTCTCCACAGGGTGCTCTAAATAGTTGGTTGTGGAGCTAGGCTGCTTGTCTTCCTCACTCTCCTTGTGAGTCTTGAACTTCCTGCTGGTTAACAGCACAGCTTCTGCCATGGATGTGAGGTGTGCCCCACTGACAGCAGGCAGGAGACATTGTCAGGACAAGTCAATTTTTCTCCCATCTGATTGAGATGGTAATCTTGCTTTCTGGATTCTGAAATGAATGCTTTAGCCTTCCAGAAGTTTTATCGAAGAATCGGAGAAGAAGAGAAGTACTACTGTTGCATTTGGAAAGAGAGCTGCAATAACTGTGTTCTGTGTGAAAGCCTGAGCCTGCCTACACATTAAATAAGCTGAGAAAACACCTACCAAATAATGCTCTCTAGGAGACATAAGCTAGTTTTTAAATTCCAGTCTGGTTCATTTGAGAGTGGTGGAGGAACCAGGACTTGGGTAGAAACACTACCTCAAAAAGCAAGATGTTTGTTCACCTAAACTCCTTACCCACTGCCCTACTCAGCTTGGTGCCAAGCCCCCCGTTCCGTAACACGTGCCTAAAACTTGCTGTACAAAAGCTGCCTGCCACTTACTCAAGCAGCAAATTAACAAAAAACTGTAATTCACTGTCAATAGTTGCTGTGTGCAACTGTGTGCAACTGTGTGCACTTTGTCTTGCAGAAAACGAAGATTGTTCTTGTGCACTATGAAACACGGATAATTTGTAAGCTTGAACTGTAGCTACTACCCGCTGCAGGTATCATTCAGCCTGCCAGGCATAAAGCAAGGAAGCTGAATAATTATTGATCACACTTTATTTAACAATTCAAATAGATAGTGGTAGGAACTATATATATCACAGTGTTTCATTTCTACTAAAAACTGTACCTGCATTTCCAGTGCTGTGTGATTCAATAGGCAAATATAAGTGTATATCCAAGATAAACACCATCTGAATGCTTCTGGCACAATTTCTGGTTACAGAAGTACATAGGTATTACAGATGTGCATCTGGTGGCTGTTACTTGTGAAGATGTTATTTAGCTAGCTGGCCTTTGACTTCAGAAGGAATGAAGTACATTGCATACAAAGGCAATGTACCTGGAAAAGACAGCATCACATACATCTCTCCATCTCAGGCAGTTAGAAAAGCAAAATGCTTCACCACCCCTACAGTTCTACACAGTCTCACACAGAGGAAAACTCAGCAATTTTTAGTGATGGCATTGAATCAGCTTGCTCCACTTGTGTTCTGGTGTAAGTGTCAATTTATGAGAGAATTCAAAAAGTTGTACATTTTTCATGGTTCTCTGTAGTTAACTATGAACAATGAGTTATGACCCACAACTCAGTAAGTATTCTAGTGATTGTGGTTTCTGGAAAGTGGTTTCTGTAAATTCTTTGCATTTTTCTTTTTGAAGAGGCTTAATAACTTAGTATTTTTATTGTTGTTTCATATTTTTGACAGTTTAAATGCTCCTTATGGAACAAGAGTTTACTTCCCTGCAGTTGGTACAGCAAATACCATGTTTCTGCTGAGGCTGCTGTCAATCAAATTAAACTTTGTGCACTGCATAGTCTGAACTAGTCACCTTCACTGCTTTATCTTAAATTCTTTTTGGCACAGAGGTTATTAAAGTGCAGGACTACAATAAATTTCCCCTTTTGTATGATGACAATAGTTGGACTTGATGACCTTAAAGGTCTTTTCCAATCTAAACGATTCTATGACAAGTGTAAACACCTAGTACAGTCTATGTCTGTGTCCATTAAATGGCCAAACATTGAATTTTGTATCTAGAGAAGCATGTGGGCTTATTGTAACAAATTTTGAAATATATTGCAGAAGAGAGCCTCTCTGCCCTCTTCCAGTTATGATGCTTTCTCACTAGCACTGTCAAAACACACAGATGACTTATTAGAGCTAAAAATTACTTTAATAAAAACAAAGTGAGATAAAAAGACACGTGTACTGCAATGACCAGATCAAATAGCTCAAAACTTTTTAGCATTGTACTTGTCCCAGCTCTCGTCTGCCTTTTAAGCCTCTGGTAGATGTATTACACTGTACAGGATCCGTATCACAGTACAACAGAAGCACCCTTTGTGCCAGTAAAGCTGGTGAAATGAATTACAGTAATAGAAATAAATAAAAACCCCATGAAATGAAGTTAAAAACTGTACTTTTTTCCACTTAAACCAAGTATTTTTTGCAAAGAGTTTATCCAGAAGCAGTCTACTCCTCTGCCCTTCTATACAGTCTCTTTTATGGACAGCACTTATTTCTAAATGGTTTAAAACGAAAGTAGCAGGAAGAAGCCCTCAGATTCTTCCTGCAGATCCAGAGGTAAAGATGGAAAAATAAAATCTTACCACTGTACTAAGCACTGAGCTGGCCAGAATGCCTCTCTCTCAGCAAGTCAGTCATGTTCATAAGTCACAAAAATCTGCAAACTCTAAGTGTTTTTCAAAATATTTTTATTGGTTACATCTGCTCATATTGAAGAAAAATAACATAAAATTCTATAAACTTGAATAGAAACAGGGGCTACTTCTAAAATAACAACATTGACCAGATTGTCTGATTTGTGTTTGGACGTCATTAAATTTGACTCAGAAGCCCTTGCCTGCAAAACTGTTATTACTGAAAGAGAACAGAAACTGGCAAGATTTGGGTGATAATTCTGGGTTTCTGTGGATGCAATTGTAGGACAGATTTGGAAGAGACAGACAATTTAGTGCTGCATGGTTCTCAAAATATGAATGGCAAACTGCTGAAAGCAGTAAATTTTTTTTCCTCCTCTGTGCTTGCTGCATGCAAAGAAGAGAAAAAGGTGCTGCCACTGGTTAGAAATGCTGTTTTGCAGCAAATGTTTTTTGATCTGCATGCCCTAGAGAAATCCTACTTGTAAAAAAACAAACATTGCTGAAAAATAGGTAAACTTCTTTCTCTGGATTCACTGCTGTTCATTTTAGCTTGACTGGTTGTACCTGAGGAGGAGTTTGCCATAAATATCAGATGGCAAGGTTCCTATGCTACGATCACACTTCGAAACTGAGATGTTGCTATGCAATTTTCAGTATGAAATAGCATGACAACTGTGAGCCTTCACTCTTTGGTTTCTCTTAGTCATCAGTAGTGTTAAAGTTAGGAGTGTTAAAAATACTTCTTTGGTATGACTGCAACTCCCAACCTTTTGCCGAGGCTTGCTTGGGGGGTTAGGCTATGACTTAAAGCGCTTTGCATTGTCTGTTACCTTTAGGCTACCTTGAGGTCATGCAGTTGGAATTGTCTGTGTCCTTGCAAAGCAGCCCGCTGAAAAGAGAAGCTGCGAGACTTAAGTCTGATTCTGTGATGTTCAACTTTAATAACTTGATTTTGGTTCTTAGCCCTTCCATGACACAAGCCAACACAGGTATCAGTATATCCTGTTATTCTTTCCAGGAGTTACCTAAAGTTAGCTCTGTGGTTCACTATAATTTTGGCTAAGTTTGATTAGCTACAAAGAATGATAAATTAAAAACAGGTATTGACAGGAGTTAAATGCCTTGACATCTACTTGAACAGACAGAAAAAAAAAGGGTATAAAAAAGTTGAAACTTGAGACCCCTTAGTATTTGAAAATAAGGGGGTTCACAGCTGCGTTGCTTTTGAATAGGCTATGGATAGTCTAGATGGATGGTGACCTGGTGGTCAAAAAGAAATAAAAAGCAGCAACAACAAAGAAATGGTGAATATATGTGGGAATTTCAGAAGATTCTCCTTATTTCTGCCTTTTTTTCCCGCTTCTTCTTCCTTGTTCTGCCTATTTTCCTCTTCTTGACTCTCATGCTATATCTGCAATTAATTTCTTGGTACAAATGCAAACCCAAATGATTTGTGAGCATAATGTATTGAAATTCTCTATACAAATGCAAATGGGTTTATAACATTTTTGACACCCATTTGGCTTCCTACTATGGAAACAATGACAAAATACACTCTTTTAAACATGAGTAAGGCAAACCTGAGAGATTCAATCTGAAACATAGTCTGGCTACAGGCTCTCTGCAAATTTGTACCAAAATGGCCTGAAGAGATCTGGCTTCCATAGATACAACATAGCACCTAACCTCCAGGTTTCCTTCCATTTTTTGAGGAGAGACAGGTTTAAGCCTTAAACTTTTTTTCTAGGGTATCAGAAACAACTGGTTATGTCACCCACTGCTTTGCAACACTGAGATGTGCACAGAAGCCAGTAAGAAATAAACAAGGAAAGTTTGCAAACCTTATGAAGATTTATGACATATATGCATACATCAATGTCATTGTACATATTACATACAACATACTTACGGTTCTACTTTTTATCTTTTTCCTGAAGAACTTAAATCTTGCAGGAAAGTTGAACTGTCCACCCTTTTCAGTGCTATGCTAGCATCTCTTCTATCTGGCTAATATACTGCATGGAAATAGAGCCTATTCCCATAGCGGTCACAGAATCACAGAATGTTAGGGATCGGA
>NW_010309971.1:57616-98055 GCF_000700745.2 Antrostomus carolinensis | reverse complement strand
GGTGCTCGGACCTGCCCGGTCCCTGGGGATGCTCGGCCCTGCCCGGTCCCCGGGGATGCTCGGCCCTGCCCGGTCCCTCGAGCTGCCCCGCACCGTTCTCATTCGGCTGATGGATCTGCACGTTCCCTTTGCCTTTCCAAAATCCGTGCACGGAGAGATATCTCACCGCAAATCGATCCCGCAGCGGATTTCCACAAACACACCCGCCCTTTCCGTGGGGAAGGGAGGAGGGGAAGGGAGAGGCGGAGGGGAGGGGACAACAAGAGGGACACCGTCCTCTGCAGGGTCCCCTCTTGCACGGGGCTTGGGAGGGGGCGGCCTCCCCTCGCCACCCCGCACTGGGTGGGACGGGGGCGGGGAAGGGGTTTCCAGGAACCCCCCAACTCAAACCCTGACACCTTATCAATACAAATCCCTAACGAGGGCCCTTCTGCAGATGATAATGACTTCTCAAAGTTGCTGCAGGTCTAGAAAGCATGCCAGTCACAGCCACAGATCAATTCTACACCCACGGAAAGTGACTTAATAAATGGAACCTCGCCAGTTATTATCCTTGCTAACAGCAGGCCCCTTCTTATTTGTCCTAATTAGCAAGACTGAAATGTCGGAGGAAAGAAGGGGAATATTCAATAAAATCTAAATTATTGAATGACTGTAAGATTTCGCCATTAGTTCAGCCATTCTTTACCTTCTTCAAAATGTCAAACAAATGGGGAACGCATATTTGCAACCCTGCCCTTCTGTTCCGTGCAACTGGAGGGCGTATATTAAGCATATTAAGCGTATTCAGCTCTTGATCGTTGTCAAAACACTGCAATTGCCTCACGATTATTAACCTAGAAATATGCAAATGAGAGGCTCTGGCACGTGCTGCAGGGATGCTAAAGTAATATTTATCTTGTGCTGATCTAAGTCTGGGGATGTGTTTGCTGAAGAGCTACTCGAAGCCCTGAAGATGTTGAACCAACACCCTTAGAGCCATGAGGAGGCTCAAGGAGGAAAATCTGTGAAGGAAACGCGGGTGAGACCAGAGGGAGGAGCTGAGCTTTTGGGAAGAGTTAACTTCTCCTGAGAAATCAGGCTCCAGCTTTCTGGGAATATCCCTCTAGTGACCGTTGTCTCAGCTGAGTTGTAACATCTTTTCCCAGCACTTTACTGCATCCCGGTCCTCAAACGGCTGGAGCTTGAGGAACGCTCCTAATACTCCATCACCATCAAAGGAAGGAGCTGGCAGAGGGGACCTTCTCCTACTCGCCGTCCTGGCATCTCCCGCATCCATCCCAGCTTTCCTGGTTATTATTATTATTTTTTTCCCTCTTTATAAACATCGAAGGGGAAAATACAGAGCGCCGGGTCCGGAGAAAGTAATTTAGGAATCACTGCAGATGGCCCAGGTGAATCTAGTTCTCAATTCCAGGGAGATACTGTTTCAATGAACGCTGGTTGAGATTAATAATGCTGTTAATAATGCTGACCCACTAATATCACCAACACCGAGGAAAGTTGTTAATAAAGTCACGCACTTACTAAAGAGCGGGTTTAGGTGGAACTAGCCCACGCCGGGCCTGCCAGGTGCTGGATCTGAATGAAACCCGAAGGTTTTGGGATCCCCCAGGTTCAGTCCTGGCCCTGCATCCCCTTGGAGCTGCCTGAAGCCGACCCTGAGCCCAGACCCAGCCCAGCCCAGGGTCCCTCGGGATGGCCGAGCTGTCCCCTGGGGGAAGGAAATGACCGCCTGGAACGGGGCTCGGCCGGGGTGAGGAGCCCATTGGGTCTGCCCGGTACGAGAAAGAGCATCACTGGAGGCAGAAGCAGCAGATACAGACCTCTCCTCTCCACTCTCACCGAGTAAAAAGGCTTAAATGAACATAATTAGTGAGATGAGCGGCTTACAGACACACCTCTGCCCTGGGGACCACATGGAAATAGGCGATGGGATTCACCAAGAAACAGGAACAGGTTCCCCAGAGCCGTCGGAGGAGGAATTTGATCTTTTGGCGTGGGAAGAGGCGGTATTTGAGGGGTTTGTGTCACCCTGAAAAGGAAAACATCGCAAGAGGCATTCTCACCCAAATCTTCCACTCAAAGTGTTGTTTAGAAGACTTTTGAGAACACAAAACATGTCCCTCAGAAGGGTCCCTCCCCCTCCGGGGGATGCTGACCGCCTGTGGGCGGTCGCCGTCCAGGGACCCTCACGACATCGCGCTGGAGCCGGTCCCGGTGCTGGTCCCTACCGGGACCCGACCTTTTTTTGACCACGGACCGGCCGGTCCGCGCCCGCCCCGCTCCCGAGAGGGGCAGATAAGAATTATTATATCTTATCTTAATTGTTTCGTATTTACTCTGCAGCTCGGAGATAGTCCGCTGCTTGTAACTCATTAAAAGGATTCTTTCTACATTTCTTTGGACTCCCAAACTCTGAAGCATGTTTCCATATACTGTTTTATTTTCCCTCTTCAGTTTTTAGCCCCAAATATAGCTTAGCAGGCTATGATCTAACCAAGACACACGCTGGGGCTATAAATTTCTCTGACAATTTCTAGGGACAAGTCCTTTTTTGTGATAACCAAGTCCACAGCCAAACACGCACCCCAGCGTCAGCCGTGCTTCCTATAAATCACCCGGCCAGGAGCCACGAGTGACATTTCTTACGCACGACACAAACTTTCTCTGCAGAGAGTTATATTTAACTCCAAAATGAAGCATCTCAAGACTCTTGAGTATTCTGGAGCCTTTGGAAATGCCTCATTCTTTCTGTGTCGACTGTAAAAACTCCTCGGGTATTTTTTACAAGAGATGTTCCCATGAACTGCTTGCAGAAGGGCTCTGTTCTCCATGTCAGGAGAGTTTGGAAGCAAAGAAACCATCTCTTAGGGAAGGGTGAAATGTCCCCGCGCTCCCCACCCCAGGCTGCTGCAGCCCCGAGTTCCGTGGAGCCACTAAAAGGGAGGAATTCTTCTCAAGAAAAGGGTTATTTAAATAAAATGTCCTCATCGGATTGGAAGCAAAGGCGTGGTTTTGCCTAGGGGGGCAAAAGCCCCATCCTGCTCACTCAGCAGTGAGGGGGTGTGGATGTGTTTCCACCTCGGGACAGCGAGTCCCCAGGTTTTGTCGCAGCAAGTCCCTCTGCTCGGGGTGGATGGAGGGGGCAAGGGCACGGGATGCCTTCGGTGGGCGTGAGAAGTCCCCCGCCACCAAAATAATGTCATGTTGTTGCTGACCTCCTCATTTCTTATCTGATCATCAAATAAAGCCTGGTTTAAATGCTTGAGGCAGGCATCAGTGGGCACACAGCTCGGAGCAGGCAAGGGAGTGGTTTCCTCTGCCTCCATGGACCAGCCGACCCCGCTCCTGGACAGAAGAATTTCTTTTTCCAGGAATCAAAGAGCTAAAAATACCCCGCTCACCCTCCTTCCTCATCCATCTCCCGATATTTTATTTAAATCCTGTTGAGTGAAAAATAACAGCATCTCCAGAAACTCTGCCGTCTGTGGTTTAGGGGGCAGGAATCATTACTGACTCCCTCAATATATAAGTGAAAATCAGAAAATAAATGTAATGAAAAGTTAAGCAACTATTTGGGGTGTAGGACACAGCTCTGATAATTTGAGAATTTTCACCTACACATTTTCCTTGACCGTCTTCCCTCTCTCAGCTCCCCATACAGGAGGTTTTAAATACACGTGTAAGTGATAGAATTAGGTTCACCCTGCGATTGGGTGTTAACAATAACCTGATATTTATTTCTCCTGCAGGTTATGAAGCTCTGTACCGAAACTAGGTCTCACAGCTTCTCCATGAAGGTAATTAAGCCCAATAATAATATCAGCAGTAATGTGATATCAGATCCAGGGCAAAGGAGGAAATTTGGGAAAGCGATTCCTAAGCGATTCCCAGTTTGCCTACCTGCGCCTTGACCCTGCGGCTTCCGAAAATACCGCGCAGTCACCGCACGCCATGCATTTTGGAGCAGAATTTGTCACTTTGGGGATGTCAGCTGGAGCCGGAGGGCAGCGTGGGCTGAAGCGCAGCCACCCCGCTCGCCCTGCCCAGGCCCTCAGCCTGGCAGCTCCGGGAAGGGGCGCCCAGGGGAGCCCCGGGGGTGCCGGGCCGGGCAGGGGGTGAGGGTGGGACCCCAGCAACTTCTATCCCGCCACGTCCCCGAATCTGCCCGGTGTTTCGCTGCCTGGGCTGCCAGAGCCGGTGAGGAGTGGGGAGCGGATGGGGAGCGGCCCCGCAGAGCCCGGGGCGCGGGGAGGGGCGGGAAGGCAGCGGCCCCGTTCTGGGAGGAAATCGGTTCCAACACCCCATCTTTCGCAACCTGACAGGTACCTCCACAGAGGGAGAAAATAAGCCTTTGCCAAAGTGACTTCAGCTCCGCACTCGGCTCTGTCTTCACTTCCACGCACCCATCTCGCCATTGTCTCTTTTCCCAAAAGCTGGGGTTGGAGAAGCTCCCAGGAGCCCCAGGACCACATTTCACCCCCTGCTCGGGTCGGGATTTCTGCTGCACTTCACGGCTAAAATCCTGACCCCATCCTATCCCATTTTTCCACCAATCAAAGGAGCTCTGTGCTTTCATCCCAGAGCTGCCTCGGGTCTAAATTTTGGGTTAGCCGTCTCTGAGATGATGATACCGAAAGAACGTCCCCTTCTGCTTCAACAAAGTGACATTGGGAGTTAGTTACACACCAGCTCGGCCTAGTCAAGCTTATAGTCTAAATTAGATAACAGGAGACTTCAAATCAGAGGCGTCAAATCTCTGATAAGGTAGTGATGCTGGAATGAACCATTTTTGTGGAGACAGAAGTGATGTAAACAGGCCAAGAGATGAACTAAGTGTGCGCAGAATAAAAATTCAACTAAAGGGCACGGTGACAAAAGTTTCTATGATCAACAGATGACCCCCAAAGACAACCAGTACGCGTGTGAAAAGGACATTTAAATGTATTAATGAGTGATTGGAAATGTGATGGATTCGTTAATAATTTCTTGGAAAATAAATGCATGTTTTGATAGTATATAACTTCTGTAGAGGGACAAGTTGGGAGGCACGATGGGTGGAGAGATCCCCCGTGCATCCAGTGCTCTAATAAAGAACGCTGCTTTCTACAACTCCAAAACCAGTCTCAGAGAGTTTCTTCCCACCGGTTTTTTAGTTATCGATGAGATGTAGAGGAAAACTTCCTCCTCCCTAACTCCGCTGCAATGAGCTCTCTCGGAGCTCATTCTGAAACTCCAGCTTCATTTTAATGACATAAAGCATCCCCCCGAATGTAACAGTGGAGTGAGATCATGGTGGAAAATTATCAGACAATAGGAAACAATTGATTCAAGGATGAAATAAACATCTATCCTTTTCTTTTTTCATTTTCCACCCATAAATCATCTATTGTAAGCAGCATTTAAATATAATACATTCAATTTAAACGCGAGGGCAACATAATATAAAAAGCACTCCTGGAATCAAATTAGAAACCTATTTCTCTTGCAAGGGGAATGACATGAGAGTTGCTTTGAATCTTTACAATCACTTTCGGTTGTTTTATGTAAAAAAGGAGATAGAGAGTTTCAGAGAATATTTGTAACCTAAAAGATTTTCTTCTTGGATATCTCAGCATCAGCAAAGTCGGCAGAATAAATGAATAAATAGGCACGCAGCTCTGGAAATAGTTTTCTCCTCATTCTTTCTTATTGAGTTTTCTCCTTATTCTTTTTTTTTTATTGAAGGACAAGAATTGTAATTGGCTAAAACTCACGTTTTCTCTCGAGGGGGGGGATTTAAAGGGACGAAGGTTGATGCCATGGCTGCCTGCGCTTTAGTTTCTTAACAAATGTTACCCCCAACGTGTTGCATCAGCCAAACCTACCAACTAAAGGACGTGTTTATGCCTTTCAAAGTGAACTTTTGGCCTAGGGGGGGAAAAAAAAAGGAAGAAAAAAAAAGAGCCCTCTTGGTTCTTAGAGGCTGAATAACCAGTAAATATCCTGACAAGTAACAAATGACTGTGGGCGTCATATTGTTGGGTGCTCTTGTCTCCCTTCTGCTAACAAGTAAATAAATGTTGCCTACCTATGTTTCCTTTCTCTGGGCAGTGGAGTGGCCGGCCTGAAGTCAGTGTCTTTCCACCTACTCATCAGCTGGACTCTGCCAGGGGAAAGCTCCAGTTTGACAACAGATTCGGGGAAAGATCACACCAGGATTGCCTTGGAAAAGCAGAGCTTAATGCTCCAGAATTGGTCAAAGCCCTTAGAACATCTCTTGTTTTCAGTAGTAAGTGTGTAGATAGGTAGGTGCATGGGTGAGGGGATGGACAGAAGGATATAGAGAGAGACACATGGATCATTTTTAGTTCCGTTCCTCCAACTGCTAAGCTGGGCATGGTATTGCTCCAACAAAAGACATTCTGTCTTTCTAACTTTATTTCATCACCTCATTAGAATATTGATTTAATTACATTGCTTTTACCCACACTGGCCCTAGACACAAAGCCGATGTGGCAAAATGAACACACACGGAGCGTCTTTTTCTTTGGAGTTTTAATTAGACTCCTCAGCCCAGAAAACAGCAAACATGTTCAAGGCAATTTCTAGGGAAAAGTTTTGAAATGCAGAAAAGAGCATCCTTTTGTGCTTGGGGGGACAGAGTAGTCAGCCCTCCCTGCCTCTTTTCCCTCTGTTCTTCCTTCTTCTCACATGGAGCTGGGGTTGGAGAAAACCTTTTTAAGTTGGGGCAAGGGGAATTTCTGGTGAAATGGGCTAATCGCATAACTTGGGGGCCTTTTTAGCACTTAAAACACTCGTGGATAATTCTAATTCTCCCCTAGCCCCTCTTCCCCTCCACCTCCCCGCACCCCACCTCCCTCCTTCTCTTTT
This sequence comes from Antrostomus carolinensis, assembly GCF_000700745.2. Taxonomy (NCBI): domain Eukaryota; kingdom Metazoa; phylum Chordata; class Aves; order Caprimulgiformes; family Caprimulgidae; genus Antrostomus; species Antrostomus carolinensis. The sequence continues at coordinate 91,179 of NW_010309971.1, read as the reverse complement.
AAAGTCTTTGAGGAAAGATTTTGACGTATTCGTGTTGTTATCAGATTGATGGGCAGGGTTTGATTGAAACCCCTTTGTCATGCAAATGTCAAGGCCTTGATGGATGAGCTCAGAGATGTGACAAACTTCGGGAGCCCCTCGCTCATTGGGCTGGGGGCGGACCATGTGGTCGCCTCCCCCTACCCCCACCCCGGCCCCGCCGAAGGCTGCGGGGTTCGAGGGCCAGCGATGCATGGAAGGAAGTTTTACAGCTTTGACATACTATCTAAAGGTTGTAGGGCAGGCGGAATTCCCCCCAAAACAGGCTGACCCTCCTCCATCAGTGGCAGATGGACAATACTAGGATGAACTCCTTCTTAGAGTATGCAATTTGTAACCGTGGGACGGGCGCCTACCACCACTTAGAGCAGAGCTCCCTTTCCTTCCCCTCCTGCTCAGGTAGCCCCTCCAGTGACACTTTGAACGGAGACGGGCGTTTTGGCGTGGGAGGGAACGCGGCCGTACATCTCCCGCAGCAGAACCCCGGTTACCAACACCACCCTCCCTCCTCCCCCCTTCGCGGGCGCTGCCCCGGCCACCGGGTACCCGACCCAAACCTGCAGCTCCGGCTACGGGCACCACCAGCTCTACCTCGGCCAGGCGGACACGGACGGTGGGTACTTCCAAGGCAACGCGGGATCCAACCTCAGCTCCTTAGCAGAGAGCTACTGCGGGGCGGTGGCGGCTGCTGGGCCGTACCAGCAACAACACCTTTACGGGCAGGAGCAGCCCAGTTACTTGCCCGGCGTTTACAACAACCTCTCGCCTTCTTTAAATGAGGACAAAGACCCTGCGTGCCCCTCCGAGCCGTGTCCCAACGCCGGCACCACGCAGACTTTCGACTGGATGAAAGTGAAGAGGAACCCACCCAAGACAGGTGAGTTCGCGGAGCGCAGAGCCGGGTGAGGATGGTCCCCACCCGGGGGAGCAGGAGGCGGGGGGCAGCTCCCCAGCTCTGCAGGGAAAGGTTGCCATCCCCGGGGTTGGTACCCAAGGTAACTGGGCTCATCTTCCAGGGGAACACGGGTTTGGTTTGCTTTGGGTTGGGTTTTTTTTTTGTTTGTTTTGGTTTTTAAACACCAGCTCAGCGCTAGAGAGTTTCCAGACTCATCTGATGGAAGGTCCCTGAGCTCAGTTTCCCGCAGGCCCAATGCGATTTAAGTCCAGCTCGGAATAGGAAACGCTCCGGGCTTCCTGCTTCTTCCACAGTCGTGGCTTCCATCTCCTCTATTGTTCAACTTCCTTCTCCACAATCTTCCTTAAATCACAATCTTCCCTCCTCCCCTCATCATCACCCTCCCCTTCCACTCCTTCCCACGCACTTTCAGGTTTCATGGAGGTTTGCAGGGAACTGGCGGGGGATGTTTGCAAGGGAAGGGGGGCAGCTCTGCAGGGTCCGGGGTGGTCTGTCCCTCCAGGTTGTATCCCTGGGCCAAGAAGCCAGGAGTAGCTGAGGATCCAGGGGGGAGCACGGAGCTCTGGATTGTCAGGAGAGGAGAGGAGTGGGGGAAAACCCGCACCCACAGTCCCTCCTGAACCAGAAAGGGAATTTCTCTGGTTGCTCCTGCCGTGTTGGTGTTTGTTCGTTAACAGCTAAAGTGTCGGAGTACGGACTGCTGGGCCAGCCCAACACCATCCGCACCAACTTCACCACCAAGCAGCTGACGGAGCTGGAGAAGGAGTTTCACTTTAACAAATACCTCACTCGGGCTCGGAGGGTTGAAATCGCTGCTACCCTGGAACTCAATGAAACCCAGGTCAAGATCTGGTTCCAGAACAGGCGGATGAAGCAGAAGAAGAGGGAAAAGGAAGGTCTGGCCCCGGCTGCTGCCTCCAGGTCTGCGAAGGAAACGAGTGAAGCCTCGGACCAGTCCAACTGCACCTCACCTGAGGCCTCCCCCAGCTCCGTGTCCTCCTGAAAGGTGTCCCCGTAGGGGCACAGGGATCAGCTGCTTCCTGCAGACCCCGACACACACACACATGCACCAACACGCACCTCCCACGCAGAGCCCCGCCCGCACACACGCGTGGAAGCAAGGCCACGCTTCCCTCCGAGCAGTCCCTTTGACTCCGGCCGTCTTCACACGTGTGATACCAATTTCCCCGCTTGCTTTTCTCTCTCTCTCTTAATTTATAGACCCTCTGTAAAACACTGGACTCCAAAGGAGCAGCCGTGCCCTCGTGTATCCTCAGCAACAGGCGTTTATCTCAGGGACGTTTCTCCTTCTCCCTTCTCCCTCCCCTATAGGAACTGCACTTTCAACTCCAGAAACTTGAAAACGAATTTAGTTTTCTCCCGTTTTAAAAAATGTGCACAACGACTTTTGCCTGCAAGAATCTTACGTTCGAAGTATTTTTTTTTCCTCCCTTTGAGATTGTAAAAATGTTTGGGGTATTTTTTTGTTTTGTTTTATTTTGTTTCCCTTTTATCTGTATATCGTGGAATGAGATCTGAGGTGTCCAAGATGCTCGAGGCCTCTGCAAAGACCCAAACACCAAGAAAAAAATAAGAAAAAGAAAAAAGAAAAAAGAAAAAAGAAAAAAGAAAAAGAAAAAGAAAAAGAAAAAGAAAAAGAAAAAGAAAAAGAAAAAGAAAAAGAAAAAGAAAAAGAAAAAGAAAAAGAAAAAGAAAAGCAGCATCTCCTCCGCTACCGTTTTGCACTATTACTGCTTCACAGGGTTTTCTACACGCTCTGCGGCGATGACTGTTACCGATCCTGGGGGAGGGAGGGTTTTGCTATCAGAAAAAAACGAGATGAGGCGAAGATTGACCTCGGGGTACTTTGGGAAACGGTCACTGTCGCAGGAGGTGTGAAGGTGGACGGGAACAAGGCTGCGGGGGGGCCTGGCTCCCCCAGGCACTGATGCACTGGCTGCTATTTATTGTACTGAAAGTCTTGGAGCGGTTCCTTGTGCCTCCACCCTCTTTAGGCTTATCGGAGTCCGATAAAACCATTATTTATCCATGGTTAAATTGTTTCCCTTCCCCAAGAGAAACTTTAGGGTAGGACGAACTGAAAAAACCACGGCAATTTTCGTTAAAGATTGTTTTAAAGGGAAAAACGTCATCGAGAAAAACGAGCGGTTTCTTAATCGGAATCTCCCATTTCCCCTCCACTCCCTTCCCCGTGCTCTGTATCTCGAAATGAAACTACCTCAGTCTAATAAAGTTTACTTTTTCCACATGCAAAGTCCTCTCGACTTTAAGCGAAATAGAAATCTCTCATGTCCAGGGAACACGGGGTGGAGGGAGGAGAAAGGAGGAAGGAAAAGGAAAAGGAAAAGGAAAAGCTGCTGCCAAAGCTCCCAAACAAAACCCCCGATCCTGCTTCCTGGGGTACCCCGCGACATCCCGCGGGCACCGGCAGGGTCGGGCCAATCGCTCCCCACCGCTTCGGGGACGTTCAGAGCAAGTGGCCCGGGCGGGACCGGATAGAAACGCGGCGGTTCTCACGTGGGGTTATTCCACAGAGCAACGAGGCCTGATGGGAGCAGAAAACCATCATCATCCTCTCTGTAACCATCCCGGCACGGAAGCAGCTCTGCGTTAGTGGAGCAGCAACATTAACTGGAAGGGACCTGAGGTCCGGGGTGGGGACAAAGCGAGTTTCTCATTTATACGGAACAGGCTGATCCAACTCAAAATAAAAACTTGAGTTTCCATCGTTCAGTTTCCCAAGGCGACCCCTTAAACGGTGTTTTCCACAGTACAAGTAACACACGAGACCGGTTCGCGGGAGGAGGCGGCGAGCACGGGTATAGCTCTGACCTTTTTACCTCGAAACGCCTCTGGGATTTCTAAACAAGTAAACAGAGGGGCTGCCAGGAGAAACTATTGTTCTGGCTTCGTCAAATTTGCAAACCTTTTCGGTGGGGGTGAGGAATGATCAAACTACCTGCTACAACTACAGCCCGACCCGGGCAGCCTGGTGCGCAGAACCAGGGCGGTCCTTGGGCGACAGAGCATCACTCTTCCGCGGCGATACAATCTTCCTCCATCTAATCCACCTCTCTATCTCGAAACAAAAGATTTTTGAGTGTTCAATTAGCTTAGAGATAAGGAAAAAAAAAAAAAAAGAGGGGGGGGAAAGGGGAAAAGAGGATTTTGTTACACCAGCAATTTGCAAAAATATAATGAGAAGAAAAAAAAAGGCCAGGTATTGTGAAGCAGGGTTGTGACTTTATAACCTGTTGGGCGTGAGTCAGCTGGGTTAACCTGTCGGTGGAAGATTTTGTTGAATCATTGCGATTCCAGCTGTCTCATCGAAACAGGGCGTTGTGCTTCAGAAAGCTCGTGGGTTTCCACTGAGACCATTCTGGCCCCCGGTTGTGTCTCTGTGTCCCACTGCGTGAGCCGGGAAGGGGCCGGAGCCCCGCTCGCTCCCAGGTAAAGCGGGCAGTACCGGCCCGGCCGGTCCCGAGAGCCGGGGGAGAGCGGAAAGACCGGGACAAAGAGGAGGGTGGCGATGTGTCAGTGTGTCGGGCACAACAAAGGCTCCCAGTTCCCATTTGAAACTCAAAGGGAGTCTCCGGAAGAGTCCGCAGAGACGGTGCCGATGCCCCCTTACATATGTACCCCCCTCCGGGCTCCCCCCACTCCGTTCCCTTTGCCCCCCTCGCTGCCCAGCCGTGTTTCTCTAACAACGATCACCGCACACAGCTAATCTCTTTCCCCCCCTGCTTTCCCTTCAACTTTCTCACGCTCCCTTTTGTCTCCAGAACCCCAAACCCACTGCTGTGAAGCAGGAGCTGACTGGAAAGGCCACACCAGGACACCCACGGCTGGGGGTCCCTCAGCCGGTAACAGATGCTCCTGTGAGAGGGTGAGGGACACCCATGGCCACCCCACACCCAGAGAATCACAGAATCACAGGATGTCAGGGATTGGAAGGGACCTCGAAAGATCATCCAGTCCAACCCCCCTGCCAGAGCAGGATCACCTACAGTAGGTCACACAGGAACACATCCAGGTGGGTTTTGAATGTCTCCAGAGATGGAGACTCCACAACCTCTCTGGGCAGCCTGTCCCAGTGTCCTGTCACTCAAGCAGATAACGTGAGAGCACTGGTACTTCAGCACCCACACAGGTACCTGTGTGTCCATACGGGACATGAACGTGTGCTCCTTCCCACAGTTCATCGGCGCAGACTACACAGACGGAGGCAAAGGCGAGTGTCTCCAGACCTACAGCCACAAGTCCCCATGGAGACTCAGCCCTATGGCCACACAGTCAGGCTTTAGCACAAATACGAGGTCTATACACACTCCTTTGTTTTATATAAATGATACACGACGGCAGGGTTATTTATAATCCAGTATATTCCCATATCTCCCTGTGTGTCTGTCTGTGGGTCCCTGGTATTGCATTTTTCATGAGCAGGAAAATTAGCCAAGTCCCCCTGTACACTCACACACAAAGCCACGTCTTAATGGAGATTTATTCTTTTAATATCCCAAAGGAAGGGGAAATTCCCAGTTAAAGAAACGTAACCATGTAAATTATTGATGGCAGTTGCCGTGTTGGAGCTGTTGTCCCTCTGTGAGAGGAGGGGATGGGGAAGGGACGCCGAGATCCCCCTCCTCTGGCTCAGCTCCCAGAGCAGAGGCCTGAGGAGCACACCCGGCGCTCTGGCCTGGCGTGGCAGCTCCTCCAGGGCCATCTGTTCCTTACCCCTTGGTGTGAAATGTTTCTCTTCTCCCTAAAGCATTTGTTCTCACAATGTGAGGCCCTTTTGATCTCAGAAGAGGACATTCTATTAAAAAATAATAATAATAATACCCTGTAGACTTCCTTACTTTCAACTCCACTTTGCTGGCTGCTATTAAGTCTGCTCCTGGAGTCTCTTTGCACTGAGGGTGTGAAGCGTTCCTGGGGGTCTCTGTCTGGGGACAAAACCTCCTCCTCTGTGACAGTACTGTGGCCGGGTTGGGCTATTGCTTGGCCTCTAAAAGCCTTTGATGCCTTGAAGTGGAGGAGAAGAGGGGAGGAAGCCTTCTGGGTTTCTCCAAACTTATTTCACACAGAAAAATTAGCCAGGGGCCACCCCTTCCCCAGCTCTTGGCAAAAGCAGAGCAGGATGAGGGTGAGATGTTTTCATTACACAGCGAGCGAGTCAGAACTGAAACAGAGATTGATCCATCTTCTGCCAGTGGTCACAAAGCAGCGAGATGCCCACGCACCTGCTTACGCACTAACATTGCCAAGGGAGTCGATACAGCCTCAATCAGGTAAACCAGGAGCCATTTTCATGCCTGCTAAGTTTTCTCAACAGTTTGACATGAACACATTTTCAGATGTCACTAAAATCCCTCCTGGAGAACCAGGCAAAAGACCTGCAGCCTTGGGAAGTGCTGGGCGAGTGCGGCTGACCTCAGATCCCTGCTGGGCAGGAGAGCTTGAACATCCAACAGCCCTTCCCCATGGTCCCAGCAGCATGGTCAGGCTAGATCCTGGGAGCTGGGCATGTATGTGCTTATTTGAATTATATATATTTATAGACAACGTATTTCACTTGTATTTGTATCATATAGACAGTATATTTGTTTTTCAGGATTGATGCTGCCTAACTCACCTGGATTTCAGCTGGGGACCTCCAATCTGCTGTCTCATGTCCAACCTCAGCTGTTGAAATGTTCCTGGCTCATCACACTGAAAGGGCCACCCCACGGTGCTGTCCCCTTGCTCACCCCCCTGCCCCCCAGCCATTCACTTCCACCAGCACAGATATTTCAGCTCCAGGGTTGCTTTAGCCTCTCAGGCAGGTGAAATGAGGTCTGGGGCAAAGGGCTCGGGTGGAAGGAACAATTGCAGAAGTAAGTGTACAAAATGTTTCCTTGCTCTTCAGAGGCCTCACCTATCCTTTCAGTTTACACTGGTCTGACAGCTCCATTTCAACCCCAGCCTTCACATGGACTTGTTCAATATTTACTCAGGCTGATGGGTTTGCTCAGAACTTGCCTCCGTCAGCCTTGCTCTGTCGGGTTCCCTTCCCCTCGGGCCCAGGTTCACACAAAGTTCAGCTTGAAATGAATTCACCCAAAGATGGGCCCAGCTTGGCCTAAGGACCAGAGATGGGGTCAAGCCTGGGTCTCTGCATCCCAGTCAGCCCTCACGAAGGCCAGCACTCAGCACTCCCAGCCAGGAGGCTGCTTTGAAAAATTATTTGGGGTTAAAAAAGAAAAAGCACTGGGCCAGGGAGGACACACCAAGAAAGGCAGGAGCTGCTTTTCAGTGCAGAGAGCACAGGTCAGCCCTTCCGGGAGGGTGGATAGTTCATGGACGTTTACTCTGCCCGGGGGGCCTGTGTGACAAGGTACAATCCTGAAAACTCAGTACAACCATAAAAACTGCAGCAGGGGGCAAAAAGGGATATATATATATATACACACACACATATATAAATATATTTATATAAAGAATAAACTGCACATGTATGTATTACATATTATACATTGTAGAAATCTATGTTTTCATATGTAAATGTATATCCAATGGCAAGTGATTAAAACCTAAAGGCTGATTTGTTTCTGCCTAAAGCCATGACAAGGGAGATGGTTTTAGGTACCAGCAAGCTGAAATCTGCCTCAGCAGCAATCACAAAAGCCTCTTGTCAGAAAAGCAAATCCAAATTTGATGCAAAACAGAAATATTGCAAAGGGGCTTATTGCAAAACCTGTTTGTGTTCCCATTAGAAGGAGAGAAGACAGAACCTCAAGGCAAATCCAAAGTCACTCCAAAGGAATAAATAACCCGGTTGATAGGTAGGGCAGCTCCGTGGCTGACCCTGTGAGGTGACTGAGGGAAAAAGGGGCAGCTGGGGACAGTCCCAGAGAGCTGAGATGTCTCAGGGATATGGTGGGAGCAGAATCTGCCCTTGTCCAGGGCGCTGGGTCTCTGTTAAAGGCAGGGAGACCTTTTTTTTTTAGACACTCACTGTCTGTCTGGGAGATTGTCAAAAAGCCTGTGCAAATTTCTAGAAGGTTGGGGGTCAAGCCCTGGGGTACAAACTCCTACCTGAGAGCTGAAGGGTTCCAGGGAGAGCAGGGGTTGTTACCAGAGCCCACAGCAAGAACTTCTGTTTGAGGGTCTACAACCTTGTGGAGTATTTGCCCCCTTGTAATACCTTGTCAGAGCATCTCCCAGAATAAGGGGAATGTGAGGTCTGTATTGTGGGTCTGCAGCCCTTTCACACAGGTCTGCCAAATAACTGTGCCTGAGGTATCTCTTAAAATCAGCCATGAGGAAGGTGAGCTCCCTTTTAGTGGCCATAAAGTTAATCCAATGAGATTTAACGGATTTGTTAATGGCTATAAAATTCTGGAGGTTATCACAGTCCCTGTTGACTAAACAACCTGGTGAGATGGCAAAACACAAGTGTTTTGGTCCCAGGAAGAAAAAAAAAGGGAGTGTGGGGAATCTCACATGATTCTCCTGGCCTTTCCCCCTGGAGTTAGTTCAGTAGAAATATTATCTTGTGGAAATCTTACCTCAGTCTGTCGTTATTCAATTTCTTCCTTCATTCATCAACTCTGCTCAAATAATTTTCTTTGCATGTCCCTCTCCCAGCTCAGCAGTGGATGCACGGAGCTACACGTGGGAAGACAGCAAGAAAACAGCGTTACTATAAAGAAAACAACATGCTGCTTATGTCAGATAGAGAAGCTGGCACTGGGAAAAGACAGTAAAACAAACTGTTTCTCATCAAATAACAAAGTCTCTCTAACTTTTGCTGAGTTCAGAGTCCCTGTTCTTGCCAAGCTAAAAGATTAAAACCACCAACAAAAAGCCTTTCCCAAAGCATTTCTGTAATTTAGGTGAGAACATCTTCCCTCAAACAAAAAAAGTAGCTTTTAACCTCGGTTATATTATTAATGTATCAGAGAAAGGAAGGATTTTTTTTTTTTAGTTACTACTACAAAATATTTCTCTGTATGAGTTACTCTGAACGTGACACACTTGAAAATATTGCCATTGCTGACATGAAAAGGTGAAAAAAACATGAAATCCAGTGCCCGATTTGAATCCCTTTTGCTTCAATCAGTGTGCCAAATGGCCATGGATTCACCGTGTGTTTCAGCACACCACACAGCGCGGAAACACTGAGCCTGACTCGTTTGTTACAGAAAAGGATACAAGAAAAATGCTTTCTTAATGGCACTTTAATTGTGTTTCCTACAGAAGGATTCGAGATAGTTCACATTTAAATGCTGATTGACAGAGTGAAGAAAATATAGCTCCTTCCAGCAGCCAGGGATTTTTTAAGGCTCTCATATTTCAAAGCCAATGCTGAGTCTTCTTGATAAAACACTCCAGTGCGTGCAAACAAAATGTTTTTTGGAGCAATGCTTCTAAACACAGAGCTCATCAGAAGGACAGGTTAGAGCTACTGTCAGCTTTGCTGCAGTTTGCAGGAAACCCAGCAGAGAAGCCGGGTGAAGCTGGGGTGTCCTCCTTGCCTGACCCTGCTGCTCATCCCGGCCCTTTCTCTGCCCAGCCACAACCAGAACCATGAGAAAACTGGAATAAAAAAGGGGAAGTCCTTCCCTTCTCATCACTGATAGCCATTTCTGTAGCAGTTTTCAAAGGATAAATCATTTCCTTGCTAGACTTCCCCCAGTGAAGCAGACGGGTTTACTGCCTTCCAAATTTTTTTTCCAGAAACTCTCCCCTTTAATGTATTTTCCCCTCTGAGCTGAATGGCAAAAAAGAATGTTATTTTCACGCATTAAAATTTGTCCTAAATTACTCTTCACTAAAAGATCAAAAGTTACAGCAACAATTGTCTCCCATAATTATTTTTGAAGGGGATCTTGTAAAGAAAAAGAAGTTTATGAGAATCATTCTCTGCTTCCCCTTTGTCCGTTTGCTCTGTGAAGGCTCTCTTCTCTTTATTATTAATGGATTTGGCGAAGCTTTTCCTGCAGTTTGGAGGAATATGTTAGCAAATGAAAGCATCTCATTGATGGATGAGGAGCTGGGCTTTAAATCAGTCCCTACTGATACAAATTATTTTAATATGCCCTTTTTATGATTGATTTCAAATTTATGAAGTACTGAGCTATGTTGTAAGACTCGATTATGGAGGCTGGTTGCCTACAAAGTTATAAAGTCTTCTAAGAGAGCTTTTTTTGAATGGCTGATTACAAATTCAGTACATTCACAACTGTGTTGCCAAGGCTGTGAGTATCAAAGAAAAGTAAATCTTTCTTCCCTTGACCCATACCCTGCTTCTCCTCCACGCTGGAGAGGAAATTGATAGTGCCATGAATATCAGCAAGCATTCTTTGTGTGTTTAATATTGTTTCTGCTGCTCCATAAAAAAAACCCAAACAACCCTCTGCAAATAACACAATCCAAACACAAAATCTTTATTTTCTCTCAACATAATAAGGGGGAAAAGGCAGGGAAAGACTGAGATAAGGTTTTGTGTTGCACACACTATTTCCCAGGAGGGTGAGGCTCTCGCTCTGCTAGGTGCTGTGAAGAGGAGAGACGTTCTGCTTCCTGCACCTCACACTCAAAGACATCAGAAGTACCATGGTTGGCTGAGCTGTCTCAAGTGGCTTCTGCCCTTTGCTGCAACTCCAGCACCTGGGAAGGAAGTGATATTCCTCAGGTATTGTTGGACCAAGCCCATTTAACTGTTCCTGAGGACATGACAGTCCAGTTCACCGATTCCCAGCTGCCTGTGAGTGTGCTGGTGCTGGAAGCAATCATGCAGCAAGTTCTGCCTGCAGGAAGGGTGGTCTGAGAGCTCCCCGAGGCCAGTCTGAGCGAGATCCCTTCAAAGAGCTGATGAAGGTGGGCTGAGGTCAGCTGGTGCTGTACGGAGTGGTCAGAGCTCAAGGGCAGGAATCTGCAACTTGCAGGCAGTGCCAAGCTTGTGAGGGTGAAACCCTCCACAGCCTCCCAGCGAGATGCAGACGTGGGTATTTATGAAGGATCTGAATTTTTGTGATGTCTTTGACCCGTTGTGTTAAGCTTTGCCCAGTCACAGATGAAATACACCGAGAGCCCTGTTTTAACCAGTCTGCACTTTTCTGTCATCATCAGCACTGGACATAAATCAATTGCACAGTCTTGGCTATGAAAGGTATGACTGGAACCTCATCTGGCTTGCTTAACTGTCTCTGTGCCAAGGCCTCAGTACCCTGCTGTGTTGGACTGTGTTCCAGATGAAGCACATTATATTAACTGTCTTTGGTGGTCATCATCTCTCAGTGAGGAGAAACACAAGAAGAGGAAGCACAAGAAGAGGATACATGTCACTAAACTAATGCACTTGATGCGTGCAAAGTATCTGCCCAACATCTGAGTGCTTTTTGGGCTCTGTCTCTGCAGGATCAGGGTATTTCAGGTCAGAATTAGTGTAATTTCAACAGCTTAACAGTCTAAATTGTGTTCATTCTGAATACCTTTGTACAAGTTTAAAACTTAATACATAAAATTTGGCTTGTACCAGCTACCTGAACATAAAAACTTAAGGCAGTGATCAGAGGTCAACAGCATCAAGCCCAAACTGCTGGTGTTTCTGGCAGTAAGTTTAGAGCTGTGTCGTTTCCTCGTTCTTGTTCACTAAACGGGGAGCTTGTGAAAGGCGCCAGTGAGAGGACCTGGAGAATGAGCCCTTGTGTTTATTCATGAGGTGGGGAATGGCAGGGGAAGTTTCACCCTGCCAAGGTTCCTTTCCTTCCTGATCTTGAGGAATGGGAAGGCAGTGTCAGTGATTCACCTGATCTCCAGTCTGTGCCAGTCAGTACCACTTGCAACAGGTTATGCTTGTTTGTTTATTTTTTTTACAGCAAAACCACACTTCTGCTTGGCCTTAGATCTGCTGAACTTGTTTTACATAACATCAGAGAAACTTTATTCTTAATATCTACCAGCTCATTGAAAGTTAAGCAGCAGTATGAACTTCCCCTGCTTTTCTGTTCTCAGATATGCCCAACATTGTTAAATTTCTGCTTTTTGGTTAAATCTTTTTCTATGGTGTGGTCACATTACTGCATAAAAGGGTGGTGGAGGGAAGCATTCCAAGGACATTTACTCACTAGCTTATTTAAAACATCAAAAACACGTAGGTTTTTTGTCTGTTCAGTTCCTACAAGACAAAACAGACAGAGATGGTTGCAAAGCTTCTCCTGATATTACTGCAAAAGGATTTTAATAAAAAAATAACAGCATGCATGCAAAGGCTCTCAGCAAGATAAAAATTCTCCTTGATCTGCTGATAGGAAGGAATCTACAAGAGTGGCAGATCAAAGGGAGAACAAAGGCCAAACCTCTGAATAACAAAAGCAGTTATGTCTCCTCTTCTCCATCAGTCCTCAGTTATATCTCCTTCCTATGTTCTTTGGGGCAAAAGATTTCCTACAGTAAATAATTTCCAGAAATTCAGTGTTTCAAGTAGCACAACAACCCAAGGAACTTGGAGAAAAGAAAAGGAGAAGGATTGTTTTTTGTAATGTTTCTTGGAGGCTCCATATCTTTCAATTTCTTATCAGTTTTGAAATACAAGGCACGAAGTCTCTAGCACCATTGGGACCAAAAGGTTATCAGCATGTAAATACCTGAGCTGGAAAGACATGTTTGAGAAAGAACAGATAACATTTTAAACATACTTAGAGCCCACATCCTTTCCAGCTTTTATCCCAATTTCACCTGAACTTTCACAAGTAAAGGTGTGCTTCTAATAACCCCGCAGATAAAAAATGGCTTTATCTCAGATCAAGAGCAATAGAACCAGCACTGTGACCACTTCTGTTATTTACTTTTTGTTAGAAAGCGACAGCCAGCTCTTTCTTTTAATAAAGAGTTTTTAAACATGAATCTGAGAATGTGAAACTACTGGCCAATGCTAACAGGGCAACCTGTATAACAGGGGTTTTACTGAATCGCTGACAAAGAAGGAAATTGAGGCAAAAGATGTGAATGTGGCTTTCTCCTTCCTGCACAGGGGCAAAATCAGAAAGAAAACCCAAGATTTCTGGTTCTCGGAAGTAACCACGAAGCAATGTCAATTCTTAGAAGACCATAGTTCTTTCTTGCTGGAAAAGAAACTCATCAGCCCAGAGGCCAAGACTTCCTGTCAAAATAGGTAAATGAAAGGTAAAAAGGCCAAAGGATATTTTCAAATGAGGTGCAGAAAGAAACCAGCTCACACAGTATTTTCTCTCTATGTGTGGTAAATACCTTGACATTAAAAACTGGAGGGGAGGGGCTTGGTTTGTAAAGGAACATAAAAGAGAAAGCTGTAGCTCTGATGTGAGTGCTGGGTAGGCCTTGTAGGATTTTGGAGTACTTTAGGAGACCAGAGGCCTTGCTGTTCAAAAAGGGTCTTAGAGCTGGTAGGGTGAAAGAATCTCCAGGAGCTGGTCCATAAGGGCCTCCTGAATTCAGAGCTAATTAATTTACAAACCTCGTGGAAAACCCACCCTTTGCACTGTTGTCTCTAACAGCCTCGGACAGCAAGGGCAGGACTCACTTCATTAAATGCGGGTGTTTGTAGCAGCAGCACCTCTGTCTGGGCTGGCTTCCCTCTCTAATCACTGGAACTGTAGCGTGTAGGGTCCAGGGCACCATCCCTGAACTCTTTCTGGAGAAGGTCATGTCTGGTCAGAGGAATCACCCTCTAGATTTCACTGAGTGCATTGACTAGATCTCTGCTGACTGTAAAGAGTTTCTGGACAACCAGCTTAGATGAAGATGGCTACAACCCAAGCAGTGTTCCCTCCTTGGAAAGTGGGGTGCCCCAGTTCTTGGTGTAAATTGGCATCACCCGATCAACTACAGACTCACACAAGGAGAAAGCAGAGTCTTCAGTGGACAACCCAGAAACCACGACTGCATTGAAACTGTTTTAACTTACAGTGGGGTAGTGAGAGGGTATAGAACTGTTACAGACACAGGGAAATGAGACTGACTTAAATTCACCTTTTCCTCCTCTCCTTCCATCCATGCAGACGTGGAGAAGCTGATACCCAGATGAGGCCAATCAAAATCCTGGTACTAAATCATGAGTCAACTGAGTGTGTCACGATTTGTACAAGTTTCTTACAAAGAACAGGGAAGATCTGGGAGATCACACGCTGCTGATGGCATTTAGACCAACGCAGAACTGGTCTCTATAGTAAATTCCCCACTCTTTTGCCCAGTCAGCTTCATAGTATGTCTCATAAATCTCTGCTTAAAAAAAAAGATCACACGTTAGTGTTTTATCTTTGGTATGTGCTACCCCATGTTTTCCCCACTCACAGCATATTAGCCTCACACAGGTGGGGAGAAAGCAAAATAAACATTATCAAACAAGGGCATCAAATATTTAGTGCAGAAGTTTCTGAGTGCTTCAGGATGAGTGGGACTGTTTAGATATCAGATGTTCTCCTGCCAGGCCAAATGAACCACTGCTGAGTAATGGCTGAGTTCCCCCAACCACCTTTGGCCATCAGTGCATTATCACCCCTGCCCTTTAACTTTCTGTCCAGGGCAAGAATCACTTTCTTAATCCAGCATCTCAGTCTAAAACTGTTTCAGCTGAGACAGAGGATTGTTTACAGAAGGTGCTGGCTCCCTCCCCTCCACCTGGTTTCTGTCTGGGCCACACTGTTAGGGATGAGGGCAATACATCATTTATCTTGGCCTCATTTCACAGGCAGGTCCTGCTGTCATTGTGCTGTTGGTGTCTGGAGGTGCAGCATCCTGATAAGCACACTCTGCTCTCCGGCGGGTGAGTAGCCGCCCAGCAGTCAGCAGATGATCTGTGCTTTGCTTGATACCCCCCGGTGTACAGAGTGCTGCAGGACATGGGATCCAGCTGGCAGGGGCTAACAGGAGTTTATGCAAAAGGGTCAAGTGGTTCTTGTGTTTAAGGGACCAAGAGATACTAAATAGGTAGAATTTATTTTCCTTCCCCCCCACCCATCCTAGGAAAAAGGCTTAGAGAGAATGATGGGGAATTGTTCATGTCTTGAGGCTGATTTAAACCCTGGTGTAAACCCAAGAGAAGGTGTCTGTTGCTTTTTCAGGGCTCAGGGTTTCAAAAGCAAATGGGTGAGTCTATGGGTCAACTTTTTAATATGGACATTTAAAGTGACTGCTGTTAGAAGCAGTTCAAGTAAGAAACACCATCCCTATCTGATAATAAAAGAGGGAGAGAGAAAGGAAATGTTCAGACACAGAGTTTTGTACAGTTTATACACCTTCATGCCAAAGGGTATAAACTAACCTCTAACTAATAGGTGTCAGGGAGAAAGTCTTCTTGTGTGTAGGTGATTTGATAATTGTATTTTCCGAGGTTTCTTGTACCTTCCAGTACAACAGCTGGTGCTGTGTCTCCTGGAGAGAGTCTCAAACCAGAAGAAACAATAGTCTGATCCAGTTCCAGTTTTATGACACTGTAAATCCTGTACATCACTCCAGACAAGATGTTTGCTCTTTTCTCTGCTCTGCCATAGGAAAGCCAGTGAACAGATGGTGGTGGAAAAGCTCAGCTTAGACTGAAGGTTTGTTCTGTGGGATATTGTCCAGGGTATTACATGGATTTACAGCCACACAGTAGGGTGCTGGCCTCACATACACCTATTTTAAATTATTGGGAGTTCACTGTTATGGGGCAGGGGTATTATGTACAAAGGACAATTATCCAAAGGCAATACATGGGTTGGAACGGGGTGGAGAGGGTGTGATATCTTTTTAGCAATAAAATCCAGTCCCATGCACCTTGGGACTCAGCCCTCTGCTGTCTTTTCCTCTCTGACAGTGTTTTAACCTGTGCAACCCTCATTCACCATTGTGAAAACATAGAACATGCAGGTCACACAGAAAGGACACGGCAACAGAGACCCAGGCTCAATGACTTTAAAATGGTGTATTTTAAATCACACATGCCTGCTTCTCTCATCATATTGATTTCCCTTTTATCAACAAGTGCTCTTGGCTGCTGAGGAGCTGGCTGAGGCTTTGAAATCTCTGAGTAACTAATATGTTGTGTCAGTTAGTGGCACTTCATAGAGAGAAAAATGGCAAATCGGGAAAGCAAGCCCAGACTGTTTGCTTAGATTGAAAAAAAAGCAGCTGTGTCAGTAGGATGACAAACATGGTCATCTTTTTATCCCCAAAATGCAGGCTCATCTTGTTCATAAAGATGAATGTTATGGTTTCAACCAGCTGTTGGGTCACTTCACAAAGCATTGAAGAGTTGGGCACAGTCTATTGGGCTTCAGTTGTATGAAGGGACAGAGCAGGATTTACCAGGGTTAAGAGAGCTGGAAAGAAGAAGAGCTGGATCCGAGAAGAGTTACTGGTGTGAGGAAGGACTGCTGGTAGCTGGCAGACTTGGCTGTAGACACAGGTGGGGATAGCAGAGAGTTCTGTGGAAAAAGGTCATTGCCATTGTCAGACCTGGGGTTGTGGGATGACTGGAGTGGCCGGGATTGCTGTGGGTACAGCTGCAGCCACCCTCGTAGCTGCAGAAAAAACCTGAGAGCCACCAGAGCAGCAGTCACAACTGAAGGGCTGCACCGTGTTCTCACATGGCTACAGGCAAAGGACAAAATATTCTGACAGCTAGAGAGGTGGAGTTTTGTGGAAGTTAAATCTTCTCATTCCCATTTTTAGTGTGAGCTCATTTCTCCAAGTCAAAAACATAATTTAAAAAATTATAAAAAATCATTTATCCATGGGGCTGTTTGGTCCACCTGCTACTCTATCTCTAGAGCCTGCTTATTCCTTCTGTGGCAAACCTAAAGAGGGAAAAGCAACAGGGGCAGCATGTATTGGTTTAGGATTTTAAATTGCTGCCTGTCACAGTAATAGCTGAATGCCTTTTACATAAGAACAAGCAGCAATAGCAAATTGACCAGCAGATTTCACCAGAGGGACTCATCTCTGCTAACTTTAGATGCTTACAACGTGTGTTTTCATCCCATCCAGCCATCCAGACTCCTTTTATAGCTGGTGGTGAGCAACTGGCACTTTGCCTGCACAATTCAACTAAACTCTGGCTCGGGAGGAGATGAGTCGCACCTTAAAAGTGCTTGCTGCCCTCGAGTTATTATAGAGAAAGTGTAAACTACCAGCTCGGAGGCAGACACCTACCACATCTGTGATGGCTCACCTGTAGTATTGTTCATATTCTTCCTCATAAGGGAGATTTTAAAAGTTGCTATAAGGCTTTTAATATTTTCTGGATGGAGTTTTGGGTGAAAAAGGAGATTTTCTTCTAGAGTTGGAATGGTTTCCCTTTCACTACCAAAGCTTTTCTAAGGAGGAACAGCAACTCCCAGAAATGTCCAGCTTCAGAGTTTGGGTGAGCGCCTCTGAAAACCCATCCCCTTTCCACACTAATGCTACAGCATGCTGACAACATTGAGAATTTGTTTTCTGAACACCTGATTTTGCAGACAAGAGGCAGATAAACAGCAACAGTCCCTCTTAATGAACACAGCAGCATCTCCAGATAAACTGTCACCACTTACGTCGTGCCCAGCTTCAGTATCACCAGAGGAGGAAATGCCTCAAAGCTTGTAAAAAAACATTCCTCTCTTACCCTCCTCTTCCCACAGAAGTCGTTCTCTAGGATGTTCTGTGAACAAAGCAGAAGAGGTTGTTTCCACCTAATCTACCCATGCACAATTAGGATGCACAAGGTTCTAAATTATTCCTGTTTCTGGAAGTGTAGGTTGGTTCTAAGATCAGCCAAGTAGTTGACAGTTCCTGGTTTACCAACCTCTGGGACTCGTGGACATCAAGCTGTAGATGTAAGGGTGATATATTGGAAGTTGACTATGATAAGCATGTGCAAAGAAAACCCTTATGCCTCGAGTGAATTAGACATTTTTAAACCAATTCACAGAAGTCTGAGAGCAGTATATGTAAAAACGTGCTTGAATCACTGCCTCCACACAAGAAAAGACAAGATGGGGCTGCAAATATCACACATCCTACACCACCTCCTGCTTTATGAGTCTCGGAGCTTGAAGTCACTACTGTCACAGCTACTTTTTCATCACAGATCAAAGGGGAAGAAGAAAATCCCAGACCTGGTCTTTGGGTAACAAGGTTGTACTGCCCTGAAAAATAGGAAACATTCTGGACTAAACATCTTTTTGCTCTCCTGTGCTTGAACATCAGGTCCTAACTCAGGAAAACAGCTTCTAGATGATATCACAGCACACATTAACAATCAGGATAATCAGGAATCTGGAGACAGAGTCTGTGGCTGTCATAAGGGCTATTGGAGAAAGAATTTGACATTTATAACAGATAAATTAATATCAGGGGTGTTGGACTACAATCAAGAAAGCTCAGCTAACTATATTTATAATCCTCATCTGCCTGGGTAGATGGGCAGGCTGATTTTCATTCCTGCTAAGGTCCCTTTACGTAAATTGCTTTCGCACAGGCTTTAGAGGCACTTTTTTTTCCAAGCTAGAGAACTGTAAAGGCAGTTTCATGTAAATGAGAATCAGGCCATCGGCATGAACGTTATCCATGTCTGCAAATGTTTGCTGAGTTTCAGTCCCCCTGGAACATCTGCCGAGGAGAAAAAATTTGTGAGCCTCAGCAGTTAAGGGTTTGGGGTTTTTTAAAAGCCACATCAAGGTCCTGTTAAGTTTTGTGGTGACTGTTGAGCTCACTGCCAATGAGTGCATTTCTTTGGACAACATCACAAGGAAATGTGAAATGGAGCAGAGATTAAAGCACGGGTGGATTTTGAAAAATGTAGAGACTGGTTTAATGCAACCAGGTGGAGACTGTCCAGTGCTTGGAGCTTTTCTAGGCCCCTTTGTTAAACATCTCAGTCTTTCTACTTCTTCTTTGAAAAGAAACTTTTCCCCATTATTCTCTGTGGTTTACAAGAGGTCGGTGGAGCTCGGCCTATTTACACGAGCTCAGAATCCAGCTAATTTAAGTGCAGTTTTCTGAGCAAGGTTGTGACACACACCTGAGATTCACGCAGTTCTACAGCCTCTGAAAATCTCTCTAAAAGGTACATGTACATTTGTCAGTCTTTTCTCTCCTCTTTACACCATTTCCTACTCATTCTGTTTCTTCCTTTTGTCTCTGCTGCATTTATGTTGGTCTGTAGCCAGAGCTCCTGGCTTCTCCATTCATGGCTAAGTTTAGATGCCCAGAAAAACACACTTGAAAGAGGAGGAACATGCCCCACAGCCATAGTAGGTTTACCACCCATCTAGAAAGAATTCTAGGGCCTATTTGAGCAGGATCTTTTATAGGCAGATTGCTCATTCCCTTTCCTCTCCTCCATCCAAATGTCCATTGGGCTAATCTAGGCCCCTATCTACCGGTCTTTGATATTCTGCCCCAGTGAGTGTTTGGAGATGAGGGAGGCAAGGTTATACTGCCAATGCTGCTGCCAATAGAGTGTCATTCCCTGGTTGTGTAGCATATACCCGTGTATGCTCTCCCACCCCAACTCCCCAGGCCATCCTGGAGACCCTGGTTTAACTGGACAGCTGGCAGGTCCTGACTGCTGCATCGTTTTTGGTATTGATTTCCACTTGCCCACGTGCCATCACTCTCTGGAGCTGTGGTGACCATGGGAAAGGACTCTTGAAAGGAGGTTATCTAAGGCAAGACTCCATTCAGACTGGGTTTTTGTGACTGCTTAGGCAAAACTGCCCTCTTCCCTGTTCCAGTACCTAGGGCCAGTGTCCCTCCTGTTGTGTCCCTCTGATTGTCTGGGTCTCTGTATCACTCACTGGAGGAGAATTCATGTTTCAGTTAATTGTGCTCAGATGCCCACGTAAAGCAGGATTAGCCTGACCATCTTGTCTTTCTCTGCTGTAAGAATAGTGTTTAGTCTGTAATTCAGTTCCACAATAAAATAACATCTCTTTCTCTTCAGATTGCACAGACCTATAATCTGGGACCATAAAATTCAACCACCACAGATTTTGTCAGTATTTTTCTGAGAATCCAAAGGTCTCCATCACATATTGTACCATACTTCAGCCTCATACACAGACAAAAAGTGACTCCAAGCTTGGCAAGAGTTTGGAGAACAGTCCAGAGCCTTTCTAAGTGTGCATGGTGTTTGAGTTCAAATGCTGTTCAGTTCTGCCTGCAGAGACCGCATGGCTGTCAACAACCTCTCGGCAGGAATCTTGCCTCACTCTGGAGAAAGGGGATGCTGGGTCCTTGGCACAAACAATCCCATGAGCTGTGCAGGAATCAAAGTAACTCAGCTAACGAAAAAGAACACCAGTAAATCTCTGGACGTGTTGAGTGAGATAACGAAAAGAGGCATTAAATGAAATCAGAAAAATGTCTGTCATGGCAGCTGAGGATGTGTCAGTCAGTCTGCTGGGTGTCTCTGCCCTCTGCAAATTCTCAGTGAGGACGCCTTGTAATGGCTTTGAATTCAGAAATTGCAAGGAGGCAATGGGCTAGGATTTTGAACACCTCGAGTCTTTCAAGGATGAAGTAATTTCCCACTTCCCCAAATGCACATATTCCTCATCACAGTTATTTCTCTGGCAGAATTTTTTCCTTTTGGATATACCATCTTTCCAAAGTTGGGAGGGAAAAAAAAAAAAAAAGCAAAGAAAAAAAGCAGGAGACATTTCAGAGGTGAAACTGGCCAGCTGGCAGTTGATTTATGAAGTGCTGAAAAGCATCTTCGGAGCTGTCATTTATCTTAAAGCTCTCAGCCTAAATAAACAAAGAACCCCCCTTCCTAATTATAGTTACAGTAGAAACAACCCCAAAGCCTAATAGCTGGCATCTGAAAACAGCACCCTTCAGACATCCAGCCCACAGATGCACTCTAGTGGATCAACGCTTCCAGCCCTTCCTGGATCCAGCTAACCTGGCCCTTCTCTCCCTCACCTTCTGAAAGGAAAATCAGATCAAAAGCAACAGGGAAACCAAATCAAAAGCAACAGAGCCATCTCAGTCCTGCTGAGGAATTGCAGATCCACAGCACGCTGGCAAAGAAAACTTGTCCTGTCACTAGCATTAGATCCTACTCAAACAGCAAAAGTGCTCCCCATGACTTTGTTTTTAATGTTGATTGATGCTACATTTTTTTCCTGGCTTTTGCCACATTTACCAGCCTAAGGGATCTTATCCTCCTGTTTCAGCTAAGAAAAGATAATACATCTTCTGTAATTGCTGGTTGTCTTCTAGGCTTTGGGCTTTGTTTTAGTTTTCCATCACAATGAAGTCTATACAGATGGGAGGAAAAATCCACACTAGAAGGAGCTCTACCTACTGTCTAGGAATAAATAGGATATGGAAGCATCATGGCAGCTGATGACTCAGTGGCAGAAAAACTCCAGCTGTAATGGGCCCCAGCATCAATCTACAGGGACACAGAGAGGCTCTTTCGAACTTCCTTTCATGATTTTCCTCTTGCTTTTATTGTAGCAAGAGTTCACTGTAGGAACTGGACTCTCTTCTCAGCTATTGCAAATAATCAGAATTCCACTGAAGGAAACAAAATTGCCCCAGCAGTACCAGCTGAAGACATGCCAGGATGGAAATATGCCATTATAAAAATAGTGTGATAAAAAACTTTACCACGTCCACACTCTTCATCCCTCCACCTTCTTTCCTGCCATTTTCCTTATGTTCCCTGCCACACTGCTAGCACTGAAAAGCCCTTTCTCACTTGACACTGGGTCATAAATAATGTTTACTTAACTACCTTCATCAGCAAATACCACATGATACAAAGATAAAATATAATCAGAAGATAAGTGAAAGACCAGTCCTGGTTTTCTCTGGTAGATTTCAGAAATGACATGATCATTTTTGTGTTTTTATAATTGGGAACGTAGCCAGGCAAAGTGAGTTGCTCATAACTATCCAGCAAGCTGACCTGGGAACGAAGTTCAGATCTGCTGAGTCCCAGCCCAGTGCTCTATCCACCAGGCTGCACTGTCAACACCACTTGCTAAAAAGTTAATATATCAAATATTAAAAGCACTTGAAAATACAAAATTCGATCATTTTGTAAGAAACCACCTGTCCCTGAATAGCTGGAGCAAACCCTTTCAATTTGGATAGCTGAGCTGACAGAGAACTTGAACACCAGTTGAATGCAGCTGACTTTGCTTAGAGAATCAGCATGAAAGGAACGAGGCCAGGAGCTACGGGTGATCAGAAAAATTTTGTGTCACTAGAGCAAGCGCCCAGAAGAGCAATAATGGAGAGGCATATGAAGCTGCTCATGAACTCTTCTCATCAAAAGCACTCTCATTCAAATTAAAGCCAGGCTGGATCTAATTCCCAACTATCTGAATCACCTCTGTGCCAATATTCCTAACCCTCCTCTGTCAGGAATGGTCCCCAAAGCACAGGGGCAAAGCCAACGTTGGAGATATTCACAGCAGAGAGGTCAAGAATAGAAGATGTCACAGATATTAAACTTTCTTCATGGATAAGGAGAAACTGTTTCAGGGGCTTAGCCACAACCATGAGGATGCTTAGAGAGAGGTCCAGCTCCCAGGAGCAAGTGTTGGAAGAAAGGTTCCTTCTCGTCTCTTGTATTAGAGTTACCGTCAACCAGTGGTTCTTGTGGCACCACCAGGAGGGAGTCCAGACTGTCAGCTCGTCTGTCAAGGGAACTAAATGCACGATTAAATCAGAGCTTTTTTAAGGCAGAAAGGTTGTTCTCCCTGGTGGAGGGGATCAGCCACAGTGCAACTTTCATAGCACTGAGTAATGGATAAAAAATCCAAAGTCTCTAGACTGTCACGGTGATAGTGCTACTGCTGTGGGTACGACACAAGCAGGCCTGGGATTCCCTCTGACACAGGGGATAATTAGAGTTCCCTTCCATCTTCCTCGAGGGCAGAAAACAATGTATTAGCAAACCTACATTCTGAGTAAGAATAGTTGACAGCTTCACTTTAACCTCTCAAAGCAGCTGTGTGTGTCTCTGTTCCTGCTCAGTTTGAGCACATTCTTATCCATGTGTCTCAGATCTGCTTTTCAGGGAGAGCAAGAGCAGCCTTTTCTCCCTCGTATCTTTCTCCACACCCAGCATCCCACCCTGTAATCTCAGCTTCTCCAAACTGCATGAGATGAAACACTTTGGTCTATCAGCATCGCTAAGACTCTCCATACCTTTGATCAATTTATAGCTCTTCTTTGTACCTTCTCCAGAATTTGTAAATCAGATAACTCATCATATCTAACAGATAAGTGAGTGAGTCCAGATGCACCAGACTCATCAAGAAAGCATGGGAGATAATGTTAGGGATTCCACATGCATGAAATCTGGATCCTTGTCTAGTGGAAGATACCAGTGTTTTGAGATTTGTTAATTGTTGTTTTTTAAACACAGCATCCTATATCAGATTATTTTTGACCAGAAGCCACAGTTGCATATCTGATGGAAAAATAAAGGGAACAAGAGAAGAGAGACAGACACGAGAATGAGGAATGGGAGGTATTTCATGGAGATAGGATAAATTGAAGTTGTCACTTTTCTGAGGGGGATTTACTGCACAACTTGCTTCAGAATACATGGAGCTCTGTAAGTACTGAATTGCACCTGCTCGCTGTGGGTGCAAAAATCGGAAAGAGAGAAGGGAAAGGGGAAAGGAAAAGAAAGAAAGAGAAGACTAAAAGGCAGGCAAAAGTGTTATTCTGTTCTGCAAAGTTATTCTGGACTTTTTTGATTGCTTCAGTCTGTTACTGTTTTTGTACCAATTCAGCCTACCTATTACTGCTTACAAGAAGAGAAAGAACTGCATCTCTTCACCCAGAAGAAACAGAAGGAGGGAATTATCCTGGGCCCAATTGAAACTGCAGCCAGCAGAAATTTGTGTCTGTTTTTATCTCCAGCTGCGAGCCATCTGTAGTTATCCCTATTTTTTTTTTGTTTGAATCTGTAATAAATTGATGGCTCCAAGAGGTGAGCACACTGCAAGGCAGAGAAACATTTCCAGGTTGCCATCAAGAAGTGGTTCAGATGGATCAAATGAGAATGGGGGAAGCTGGCTAGTCCTGACAGCCATCCTACCAAGTGGTATGGCAATGAGGCAGTGACATGTCATCTCCTGGTAGCAGTGGGGAGGGGGACAGGAAAAGAGACACAATTGAAAGTAGTTTCTGTGAGTCTGGAGCCAGCAGACTCCAGTGACTGTGTGTACATGCAGGGTGTGGAGAGAGTGTAGGAGAAACATCTGCCTACTGGAAGGTTTTACATAGTCCTCTTGGCATCACTTCTGGCTCCTGAAACAAACGGGGCTGAATTCAGCCTAGCCACCTTGGTATGACAGTGTTCTCAGGTGGGCCTGGTGGCCTGTTTCTTGGCTGTTGACACTGAGCAAGCAGAGCTGGTGGAAATGAAGAATTTGTACCAGTGTGAACATAAGAATTAATAACCAAGCAATGGATTCGAAAGTAACTGGGCAAAATGGTATCTCAGCTTTTAGCTACAGAGTAGATTCTGTGTTCCATAGGGCCTGTTGTAGTGCCAGTCCAGCACAGCTCTGGGCCTTCCCAAGGCTGCCTGGGCCTGCCAGCTGTAGTGTAAGTCCTCAAGGTCATGCTGGGAGGCTGCCTGAACCTGGGCTTTAAAGCTCATGGGAAGGGGAAAGCCCCAGTTTAGCCATGCAAAGGGATTGGATACACCAGATGAAGCCAACTGTCCCACAGCCCAACCCGCCAGCAGATACTCTAAGATCAGCTCTTTCTACGTGCACTGTGGATCTCTGAGCCTGAGTGGAAGCTGGCCTAACAGATGGCTGTGTGGACAGAAAGCACGAGTCACATCTGCTCTCAAGCCCATCCTTCAGTTCCCAGAAGAGACGAAACCACTTCTGCCTCACCTTGTCACCAGATACCTTAAAGATGGAGAATGCTGAGGCTGCAAGTCTTCCTTTGCATTACACCTCACCTTGCCACAATCCTTTGTGTGGCGTGCTGATCCGGCAGTGGTTTACATCTGCATCATACAGGTGTAAACTGGGATACAAGAAACCAGGTCCTGCAGCTTTGCTTTGGTACCTGGCAGCAATGACACACAGAGGAATGCAACAAGGCTCCGAGGGATGACCATCCTCAAATATAGGCACAGGTTTTCAAGGGAATGCCAAGCATTTCTGAACCCAAAAGCCCAGCAGCTTCCCTTTAGATCAAATGATTGCTGAGCATTTCCAGGAGGCTGACTCAGTAACTTTGTGAAATCGCTAATGCCAAGCGCTCCCGTGTTGACAAGCAGAGCAATAGCAGTTTATGGTCTTCCTTGTTCACCAAAAGAAACCTTATCTCTGATCCTACAGTCACCCTGAACAAATGCAAAGCCTTTCTGGGGGAGATGTGTGTGTTGTGTTAATTGCATATTTTACTGAGATGAAAGATCTCAGCATCTCTCAGTAACTTCCTCTGCTTCCTTTTGTTCTCTAGAAGCCTCATTTTTTCCCTCCTAATATTTATTCATGAGGATTTTTGCTTTCAGAAGCTTTAGAGCAGATGCTCCTGGTCTGATGGAATTCACTCAGCAGCAGAGATGTCTTTTCATCTGCTCGGTGCAGCCAGCTTCACCATCGACAAGCATCTGCTTCTCTGGACAGGACTCCAGCTTCAGCACCATTAATATGCATTTTATGGAGTGCAATGGAACACATGTGCAATCTGCAGGCTGAAGCATCTGCATAGTTTTGCACATATGCACACCTGCATGCAAAGGGCATCTTACCCAGCCAAGATCTTGGTCTTCACAAGATGGACATGAGTTCATGAACTGCAGTGACACATGAATATGGTATATATATAAATATATCCAAATATCCATATGTGGATTCTTGAATTTTTTGGGTATATGTTACAACTGGCCAAGTTCATCTTTGGTGTAACTCCAAATTTCAGATTTTTAAAGTCATTAGTCTGGTTGTGAGTTGAATTTTGATGACTCAATTCTAGAAAGTGAAAACAGGCTTCAGTTTTATCATGGCAGAGCAAAAAGTGCTTCACCTCTAATTTCCTGGCAGAAACTTTTCTCACAGGAAGGGACAGACTAGAAATTCTATTGTCATTACAGTATTAATAATGCAACAATAGAAGAAGGTTTTACCTTCTGTGCCATTGTGCTCATTTCAGCACACACCACTGAATTAATCTATACATTGTGGATGTGCAGCTGATTTTGAACACACAAAACATCTGGTCTCATGGGCACATCTGGTAGCTGGAGAACCAACCACCTGCTGTGCAAAGTGCAGCTGTTAGGGAAAAGGGACGTACAAGTCAAAGAGAAGCGAGTGCACATGTAAACCAGAGGATGGATTCATGGTCAGTACATACCATCTAATATCTCTGGATAATCTCCATTTTCTGGAGATTTTAAACACACCTCCTTAGTTTGAGTACACATCACTGTTGTCATTTCCCCACACATTCGACTTCCTAATTGAAAGCAGACAACGTCAGGAAATTTTGAGTTAGCAAACAAAAATCTTTCTGAATCCCCTCCACCCTCAGCCTGTTATCTCTGCTCACACAAGGAATGTAAGAGTATTTCCCCTAGAAAAGTAAATTTTGCAATTTCCAGGCACAAAAGAAGGTAGGGGATGAGGATGGAGCTACTAGTACCAGCAGTCATGAATACTTGATCCAGTATAATATATGAGCTATGTGAAATCCAAATATCCTGAGTCTTCTTTGAATTTATTTTAAGAATCTGACATTTGAAAAGATAAAGGAAGAAGAAAGAAAAAGAAAAAGGGAAAGGAAAAGGAAAAGGAAAAGGAAAAGGAAAAGGAAAAGGAAAAGGAAAAGGAAAAGGAAAAGGAAAAGGAAAAGGAAAAGGAAAAGGAAAAGGAAAAGGAAAAGGAAAAGGAAAAGGAAAAGGGGAAAGAAAAAGGGAAGGAAAAGGAAAAGGAAAAGGAAAAGGAAAAGGAAAAGGAAAAGGAAAAGGAAAAGGAAAAGGAAAAGGAAAAGGAAAAGGAAAAGGAAAAGGAAAAGGAAAAGAAAAAGAAAAAGAAAAAGAAAAAGAAAAAGAAAAAGAAAAAGAAAAAGAAAAAGAAAAAGAAAAAGAAAAAGAAAAAGAAAAAGAAAAAGAAAAAGAAAAAGCAGGGTAAGACAGAAACATATGGAACAGGTTCTGCTCTGGAGCAGAGTTAATCTCACAGAGATGAGTGAAACTAGTGTAATTGCTTCATTCTCCTCCCACTTTCCCCATTATCTTCAAGAGAGGAACCTTTAGATAATAACTAAAGTGGGATGGCTGTATCATTTGCAACTTTCAGCAATGCAGCCCCCTAATGCCTCCGTGATTCAGTTTCCTCTCTGGTACTAAAAGGAAATAAGACTTCTCCCCTGGCCCCAGAAATTTTGGAGATCCTCAGGTGAGTCACACTGTGGAAGTCTGAATCACTGCTATTTAATTACTTAATTGCTTTATTAGAGAATTTCAGTGGAGTCCAGGGAACCAGGACGGGGGGGTCCCCAGATCCCTGCCAGCATGAAGATGTCCCCTAGGGAAATCTAGAGCTCTGCATCAGCTACTTCCAGAAGGAAATCTGTGGAGCTGCGGGGCTTGTGCTGGGGCAGTGGCCAGACCCTCTTCCTCGCCTGCCAGGCCTTCCATCTGGATGTGTCAGAGAGCACTGGGGAGCCACCGAGCCAGAGACAGATGCGGTGAAGAGGGAGCAATGTTTCACTAGTCTGTCAACATGTCATTAGGCTCTCATGAGGGAACATAGAGCAGAGGGGAGTGGGAAGGAGGGGGGAGATGGCTACAGGAGAGAGAAAGAAAGAGAAAGAGGGGCAGAGAAAATGACAGAGTATTGGAGAGATGGAAAGGTTGGTGCCAATGCCATGTAAATCACTGCCAAGGGGAGAGCTCCATCAAACACAAGGCCAGTACTATAAATCAGTCCATAATTAGGTGCAAAGAGAAAGCTTTAACATCCTCATCAAATTGATTAATACATCTCGTGGCTCGGGACAGATGTAGATAGTGTTTATGAACAACTGCAAAGCAGCCAAGGCTGTGTCTGGGGCAGGAGGAAAAGGGGCTGGAGGGAGGAGTGATGGATCTGAAAACAGAAGCTCCCCTTCGCTCTGTCACCACACTCTCCTGGACAAGGGCTGAGGGTCTCTCCTGCCTCTCAGCTCATCTGCCTGCAAACTTTGTGGATATGAAGTAGTTAATGTCAGCAGAGCATGAAGGCAATTGAAAGCCTTTATTTTAGGGGCTGATC
Source organism: Antrostomus carolinensis (assembly GCF_000700745.2). Classification (NCBI taxonomy): domain Eukaryota; kingdom Metazoa; phylum Chordata; class Aves; order Caprimulgiformes; family Caprimulgidae; genus Antrostomus; species Antrostomus carolinensis. Next base: position 62,958 of record NW_010309971.1, on the reverse strand, counting down.
CAAACCTATCAGTGCTAACGAGCATATTCCCATTGATTTTGGTGTGATTGAGTTTAGATCATTAATAAGCACGACTACAGGTAGTCTTGGGTGAAGACAATAAAGAGGAAGCCGCTGGCTACGAGAAAGCAGAGAGATGAAGGCACAGAAGGTGAGAGGTTGGAACTCTGCTCACGTTCAACTCAGCAAATCTACCTCTGATTCGAATGGGTGAAGAGTTCAGTCCGGATCGCATGTCCCAGAGGGAAGGTCAACAGCAGAAAGTGCAGAAAATCATGGGAAGGGTGTTCCCAGCACTGAGATCCTGATGTCAATGGTGGCTGTGAGGCGAAGCAAAGGGAGAAATTAAGAGCTCCAAGCCACCCTCCTGGCTGCTTATCCAAGGCTTTCTACAAACCACCCACCATTTTTCAGTTTCTAGGAGTAAGGTCCCTCACTGAAGGAATCTCTTTTTGGTACTTGTCATGTGGTCAGCTTGAAAATACTCACAAAGTGTGGGACAATGAATATTATATGAATTCTGTGCCAGTTTGTGGATTGTTCTAAATTGCTAATGGTCATATTAATTCATGATTACAAATGAATATTGGCGGTCCCTACCCCAAAGTGCTTACAATCAAAGGATAAAAAAGACAGCAGATGGATACAGATGGAGAACCTAACAGAATGATGGGAGAACCTAACAAAATGATGAGACAATGTTGGTCAGCAGGGTAAGGCCGCAGTGTCACTGCATTTGCTGCCCAGACGACAGAATGATGGGAGAACCTAACAAAATGATGGGAGAACCTAACAAAACGATGAGACAATGTTGGTCAGCAGGATAAGGCCGCAGTGTCAGTGCATTTGCTGCCCAGACATTGTCAAATGAGCATGCAGAGTGCCCAGGTGAAGTGGTCAAAAGTGCACGATGCAAACAGTTCATCATGCAGCTCTGCAACTCTGCTGTTATCCATCACTTCTGGGTGTGTGTGCAGCGTGCCTGCATGGCCAGGGCGACTGAACACGGGGCAGGAGGAACAGCTCTGTGGAGGGAAAGTTGCAATAGAATCTCAAATCTGCAGCTTTTCTACCCATTTTGCTGCAATAAATACTGCAATGTCCAGCTCTTACAGACTGGTTTTGGTCACTTTGGACATAAAACTCTTCATAAAGGAGGTCAGCATCACTCCCACCTTTTTAACAAGTGGAGAAACTGAGGCACAGAGAAAGAGACTTAATTGCCCACTATCATCCAGCAGGTCAGGGACAGAAGCTGGAGTAGACCCCAACTCTCTGGACCCCCTGCTCATTGCTCTCCCACTCCCCTTTCCCCCTAAATGACACTGCCTGGCATTCAGAGACTATTCTGGGGTGCTGAGACAGAGCCCTCAGCTTTCCCTCTGGCTTGACAGCAGGGATCCCCTACTCCTGCTGGGGAAGGTTGGTAAAAAGTCTGGGATTTGCAAGTGAGGTGTCTATACTGGAGTGACAAGATACTTAACCCCTCAGCCCTTAGGAGTTACAGGCGTGATGTGGTGTGCATGTGTCAGCAAATAATTCAGAGGTGAAGGGGTTACAAGAAACACAGCTCCTCCCTTTGAGAAGACACAGGTTGGCTTGATTCCTGTTGCAAAACACTGCTTGCCTTACGCCCCACGTTGAGCTGCAGTGACTGTTTCATAGGAGGTATTAAAAATTTAAAAAACAAACTAACAAAAAACTTCCACAGAAACAGCACAAGCCTTATTCACTCTCAAGATGTACCCAAGAAAGGAACTTTTTATAGACAGGTTTTAAACACGGCTGGTTCCGAGGACCTTTAACCTCTCTGTATTAATCCTGGCAGACAAAGACCTTGCCCATGTGTCATTATGGCAGAAGGATAAGGCCCTGATAGACATGACTTACAGGCTCTAAAAGCCACTCCCTGTGCTGACCAACAGACCACAGACTACAGAGATCCCAGCAACAGCCATCCAGCCTCAAGGGATGAACCACCAAAGGGATTTTGTCATCCTCTGTCTGCCTTGGAGAAGAGTTTGAGAAGGAAATACATTCTTAGCAATTATCCCACCTCATATTACCACCCACAAAATATTATGAGCAAGCCTATGTAAAGAAATACTGAAAACACTTGACTTTTAAACTTAAGAAGTCTTCAGATTAGATGGATGGTGCTCCATTCTGAGCTCATTTACTTCTTCTCAGCTTTTCTGCTGGAATTATATAGTCTCAAAACACCGGAAACACTAAAAAGGCCGAATATCATTTTCAGCTGTGCAGTCTCTCCCATCCACTTAAGCTCCCTGCCCACACTAAAGGATAAACATCTAATCCTTAGCGAGAGCAGTCATCCTTGCTGCAGAAAATGAATGCTTCCAAGAAAAAATAAATCAATGGAAATCAGCAAAGCTCAGGGTAAAAAATCCATGCCCTGCCAGTGTGATATTTGAGACATTTCTGTGCACGATTTAATGTCTAATAGTTCCATATATCAGTTCCCAATTTTTAATTATTTCCCTCCATTCATTAAAGTTTCTTAAGGCTGAACCTGCTCTTGTTGTAGTCAGTTGCAAAAGGCTTTTAATTTAACAAGGACAGAATCTGCCCACACTGTAAACTCCATGGACAGAGATGGTTTTTCCTCCTGTATCTCCCAGTGCTTGTTGTAATGGAGACCACCTTCTGAGGGGAGTTCTCAGGTACTGCTGTGATACATTCAAATGGCTACACTTCTTTTTTTCTTTTAACACGTACATGTGCACTTAATGAAAAACAGCCTGTAAACATGAGAACCTGATTCCTCTCAACCCTGGGGAAATATTGAACAACTCTTCACAGTCTGTAGAACGGCATTAGTAAAATAAGAGAATCAAACCTTAGGGTGTCAGGCACTCTGTGGGCTGACTGCTGGATCCACTGTTGATTGCCATGGGAGTTTTGCTTGGAAGAAAGTCTGAATGTGAATTTTAGGATTTAACTCTATGTACATTCATACAGGATGATATAAAAATTGCTTTTAAGGAACTGGACCTGGTTTTCTCACTTTTATCCTGATTTTACCTGAGTTACTTTTGAGTTCCAGTTTTTAAGTTATAAATGATCTGGGATTTAGAAACAGTAACTCCTGCTCGAAGCACAGCTTTGAAGTTGCTGCCGAATAAACTCTCCCACAGAGCAGACACTGACGCTTCCTTTCTGTCCCACTCATTGTATTGAACTGGACACTGAAGCTCATGTTTCCCAGGTTAACTGACTTTTCCAATAACAGTTTTCAAACTTCATAATAAACAACAAAATCATGTGTCTGTTCTCTTCTCCCCCAACTCTGACTTCACTACAGTTTTCAGTCACATTACTCCTCATTCACACCACATGAAGTCAGGCAGGAGAAAAGAGGACTTGATTAAAAGAAGGAAGGGTGTGTTTAGATGTGAACCAAAAGAAGGAATTTGCCATCTCCTATCTACCCATCCTTACAGATGCAACTGGTGGTTAGGATCTCTGATGGGCAGCTCTTCAGCTGGCTGAGCTGACATAAACAGAACTTCAGTCCATCATCTGAAGGCTGTACATGCTCTGAGTCCACAGCATAACTGAGCCTGCCAATGTCCTCACGTTCCAGTGGTACAAATCATCCTAATACACCCCAAAAGTTGACCACCAACATCCTAGTCCCTAAGACACAACCCCAGAAAAATATAGGAGCTTAAATGTTCAAAAGGTGAGTGAAAAGACTTCTCTGGTGCTTTGGACAGCAAAGTCCAGTGAGGAAGGGCCCCACCATGGACTGTGCCCCAGCTGGAGTGACAGCACAACAGACAAGCCACTTTGTGTATCCTTCAGCCCTGTCAGGGAGCAGTTATTGATGAGTAAGGGCCATTCTTAAGGTCTCTGCTCCAGCCCCTTCCTCTGGCTCAGGCCCCATTGTAGGTCCAGCCCAGGGAACAGTTCACGAACCCTGATAAGTGAAAAAGAAAAAAAAAAGAAAAAAAAAAAAGGTCTGTTTGTAGTGCAGGGAGAAGCCATTCCCTGTGGCTCTACTGGGGGAGGCAAATGTGCACCATGCACAACAAACCAGAGACAGGACCTCCAAAAGCAAAGTACATGTTCAGTGATGCAACAGTTCTGGTATCTGTAAATATGTATGTGATCAAAACAGAAGGCTTGATGCTGCAAAGTGCTACTAGTCCTCAGTTTTCATCTGAAGCCTCACTCCTGAATTGAATATTCTTATCAATAACTCAGGCAATGGAATAGAGCATGGGTGCAGATGATTTCAACACGGGGAAGAAGGACAGAGCTGCAAACCCTTCAGAGAGCAGGGTTTGAATTCAGAAAGAGCAATAATCTGAAAGCAGTAAGATAATAAAGATGGGTGCTAAATTCCAAACTTGTGAAGGAATAATCAACCACACAAATGTGAGCTGGGAAATAAGTGCCAAGAAAGCAGTTTTTCAGGAAAATATCTTGGACAATCATTGAACCAAAACTGATCAGGCATTAACAGAACGATGCTGGCCTGCATAAAAGCAATGTCAGATTTAAGATACACAAAGAAACCTTCTCACTCTCCTCAGCCCTTAGAAGGGCCTCCGCTGGCCCAGTTTTGGATGCCACAAGAGAAGAGTCTAGAGGAAGAGTAATAAAATAATTTCAGATCTTGAAAACATGACCTACATGAAGAGACCAAAAGTAGTGGCTGAATGTAAAGAGGAGATTGAGGGAAGATTTGTCCATCTTCAAGCATATTGAAAGCTGCCACAAAAAGGAAGGTAACAAACCATGCTCTGTGTTCATTGAGGATTCAACAAAGGGGTTCTGAGTTTAAACTGCATCAAGGGAGGTTTAGACTGAGCTTTAAGGAAAACTTTCTGACAGTAAGGATGGTGCAGCACTGGCATGTACTGCCTGAGGGGACTGTGGGATCCCCATCACTGGACAATTTTAACTCTAGAAAAAGTTAAATGTTTAACTGAAGTAACTGTTCCCACATTTGAAGGAGAGAGCAACTGACACAGCTCTATCTTCTGTTCCTACTACTGTGGCTTCCAAGTGCCCTTGAAATATACAAATGAAAATGTACATAAGCACAAACAAAGCAACATAAACTCCACCTGTTATAAACACACACAATATTGAGGCACTGAATTTTCCAGTGAAACTTTCAACAGTCATTTGCTTAATGTTTCTCTCACACCCAGGTAATAAAAGTGGAGTAATTCCTTCAGCAGTTCAGAGCCAGGCACCCTCACCCATGTGTTGCTCTCTTCAGTTTTTTTCCCTACTACCAAATCTTGTTGACTTAAACAATAATAAATCAAAGAGAACGGCTGCAGCTTATACAACACAGGCAAAAT
>NW_010309971.1:56749-57576 GCF_000700745.2 Antrostomus carolinensis | reverse complement strand
CATCTGGAGCCCATTCAGCTTGAAGTGATGACAATTTCCAATAAGCGTTAATGGGGGATCCTGCCCAGTCTATACTCTACGACTATAATTCAGTCTGTCTGTCCATCTGTCAGGGTTTATGACAGCCAGAGCTCACACACACAGGAACAAACTACAGCTACAGATTTCTTAATGAGCACATAATGAAGTCAACCTGCTTCATTTTTTTCAGCTTGGCTGATCATTTCCACCGAGCAGACTTCTCTTTGCTCTACCAGTTCTTGGTGCCAAGAGTATGTCAGGCGGCAGATGAGTTGATGGGGGCAAAAAGCCATAAACAGGAATTTTGGGAACATAAGGCTCTCACACTTTTCCACAGATAGCTCCCAAGCCCATGTAAACCATCAAAATGACTTCTGCGGCTTTTGGATTAGGCCTGTAAGAAGGGGAACCATGGGGTGGCCACATGCATTACTCTCGGGCTGATGAAACACCCTAGAAAGTGCAGGGAGAGATGGAGATAGCACTTACCAAGCAGCGCTGCTCCTTGTTCCTGCATCTTGTGCTGTTTGAACTGCAGAGTCCCTCATTGCCTCCTCCATGCATGTGCCCAGAGTGAAATCTCAGCATGGGAAGGCTCCTGCCAAGCTGGATGTAGCTCCTCTCCCCTCAGGATGCAGCCATGTTGTCTCCGTACCTCAGGGAGCCTCGCGGAGCCTGAGAGGCCTGGCCAGGGCGGGTGCCACAAAATGGTGGCCTTGCTCTCCAGAGCCATCAGTATGCTACAGTCCAAGTCATCTCACAGTCTGAGGCAGCTGGAGTCACCTCACAGTCAATGTCACCACACT
>NW_010309971.1:22752-56732 GCF_000700745.2 Antrostomus carolinensis | reverse complement strand
CCAGAGCCCCCCCCCCCACGCCTGGCCCTGCCTCAGAGCCTGCGCTGCCTCAGAGTCCAAATCGCCTCAGAGTCCAAATCGCCTCAGAGCTCAAGTTGCCTCAGTCTGTGCCTCCTCAGAGCCCAAATCGTCTCAGACTGTGTTGCCTCAGAGCCCAAATCGCCTCAGAGTCTGCGCTGCGTCGCCTCACAGCCCAAATCGCCTCAGAGCCCAAATCGCCTCAGAGCCCAAGTTGCCTCACAGCCTGCATCACCTCACAGCCTCATTGCTTCACAGCCTCATTGCTTCACAGCCTCTTCATCTCATAGTCCATGTCACCTCTCAGCTTTATCGCTTCACAGCCTGAGTCACCTCCCAGAGTGTGTCTTCCAGCTTCCCCTCAGCTCCGGCCCAGCCCTGCTGCCCTGCGCCATGGCAGTCCTCCTTGCACTTCGTCTCCTTCTGCAGACCTGAGCACCAGAGCACCAGGGATATGACAGCTCGCTTTCTACCTGGCAGTTGCACTTGGAAATAGCCCCACAGAGCATTTTGATAAACATCCTCCCCTCAGGTGATGGTATTTTCAATCAGCTTCTAGAGATAACCTTGCTGTCCTCCAGTGGCCGCCATTTTGGGACCTCAAGGCGGGAAGATCCCTGCTGCAGTACCATGGCTGCCTTGCTGCTGTTGGGAAGCTCAGCAAAGCTCGATGGCAGAGATAAGAATTTCCATTACACTGGGAGCCTTCACCCTTCTTCTTTTGGGAAGTTTTCACCCAGGTTTTGTTTGGAGTTTGAATTTGATCCCATTCGTTCCACACATCACCCGCTCAGACAGCCTGGTATGTGCCTGTCAGAGTCAATGGAAAAGTTCACTCTGATTTTGGTGATCTAGGATTAAAATGGTGGGCACTGTGTCTGTTCTGGTTGGGCTTAAAAACTATTTAAAAGTGCCTTGGTAGATAGAGAAGGTGACAAATTATTTGCTTCAAGAAAAAAAAGAATATACAATTCAAACTACAATTTTATACTTCATTTCGGTGTATACAATTTTTATGTTTTTATTAAGTAAAATTAAAAAACCCCCTCAAAATAATAAAAAAAAAGCCAACTCTCCCTGGATCAGAGTCCTGGAAAGTTGAGCTTTATCTTCTGCTTCTGCCCTGAAGGTGAGGGTAGGAGTAAACATTGCCAGCAGACCCAGGCTGCCATTGCTGCTGCCCTGCCAACACCCTCAGCCAGCCAAGGCTTGGACATCCCTTACTGGGTCCATTTCACTGCTGTTGTAAGTACCCGCCTGTTTTGTGCGGGTCTTACCACCAGCTTTGCTCCTACAAATGGTTCTCCTGACACCAGCAACAGGCAGAACAGATGTCTGACCAAGTCTGACTGTTTATGTGCTCCCAGAAAGTGTCGCTTTCCAACCCAGGGCCCTCTGCAGCAACGAGGACTCGAGATGCCTATTTCAGATATCTCTTGATGTGACAGTCCTGACAACAGGCCTGAGACACCAAGGTACCTTCAAACTCACCTAAACTTAGGTTAAGCACAGAGTACCTCCCTCTGCTCTTTGGTCCCACTGCAGTGCACCTGGCTGCTATAGATATTTACAAATCCATTCTACAAAGCACCAGATTTGGTCTGTTAAAGGGCCATTTACAAAGACTAGTTTTGCTTTGGGAAAGATGGGATCCCAATTCTACTTGAATAAAGATGAACACTCACTGAAGATCTCCGCTTATGTGAATACTAAAGTAAGCAAGATCCCTGTCTTCCTATGTTTTTTCTCTATCTCCCTTTGAAAATGCTGTTTCTAAGTTTTCACTTGCTCTGGGTTCTCAATGGATCTATATAAGGCTTTTGTCATTCCTGTTTAATAATCTCTTTTTATTCTGATTGCAGAAAAAAGAGGTCTATTGGAATCCCTCTATCCCCCTAAACAGATATTGAAGTCTGTTCATCAGTCCTAAGCCTGTCTGGCAGATGTAACAGAGCAGGGCTTTCTGCTTCTGAATTTAACTTATAGCACCTGAGCTAAGGAGTTCAACGTGAGTTTCTTTCCTGCCCAGTTAAAATGACAAATTGGTACATGAGTGTTTAATGAAAGATGCTGGAAACGTCCGTGAAGATCAGAAAAATCACCTCTTGGAATTGACAGGTAGGCCATCTGCATTCCTGCGTTCCTATTAATTCCCTAACAATAAACGACAGGAGAGCCTAGAGGGTTAAAAGCTTAATTCAATCTCCTAGATTCCTTCCAGGGGCCTGTCTGCATATAGAATGAGAAAGGCATTTATAAAACTGTTATTTGCACACTAGATTTTTCATATGGCTCCATGCACCAAATATCAATCACGCCCCTCTCAGCCATGGTGTCACCATGCATCACACAGCCCTGCAGAGACTAATGATGCGCCCGCCTGTGACATCTGCCACACAGATTGATGACATCACACCCACTGCACACCATGTCACTGTTGCCACAGCTCACATGGCTTAATTTGACCTGATTCAAGGTTTAAGATACTGAATTTGGGACATTTTATTTACTAAATTGTAAATGAACTCACACTCACATTTTGGGGAAGTTCAAAGCCAGGTTAGGGTTTTATTTCACTACTCCCTACCCACTGATCATTGTTTCAGGGTAATTTCCATCAGTAAAATGGCAGTCCTCTTAGTCACGTGTTCTATAATCTCTGTATGGATCAGGCCTTGATGGGAGTTTAATTAAAACAACAGTCAAGTTCATTCTGTTACATACTAAGCTTTGAGGAAGCCTCAGACACAGATTTTCTTCACGCTTCAGTGAAGGATGACAGTCTCTCTGTTCTCTTTGCTGCCTGTTTATTTGTTCTACTGAAATTGTAAATTCACAGGAAGCTGGAATGCCAAAGATGCCTTGTTTTACTCTCCGTTCAGCACTCCTTTCCCTTACTGTATTACACACAGAGACGTGCACGCATCCCTACCTGTCAGAACACTTAGACCTGGTACTGTATACAGTCGAAAGTTCACAACATGGATCAAGTTCTAATTTTAATATGAGAAATGACTTTCGCACTTTCTTCTATACTTGCTTATTAATTTTACTTTCCTATAGCTTGGACTAATGACCATAAAAGTCAGTGTAATCCTTCTGTAGACTCCTGTGGGCACTGGAACATGGTCAGAACATCCCCATGAGGTTTTAAAGTTTTGGTAATCATTCCCCTAATAACATGATGATCTTATGAAGGGAGCTTTTGCCTATGTGTGAAACTTATTCTGTAGTAAAGTAAGGTGCAAATGTAAAGTAGAATGCCTCACTGGGATAACTCATGTGTAGACAAGCCCTTACACAGTGGCATTAATTTCTATGAAGGAGTGTTACAAGCATTGATCCTGCAGGCTCTTCTTGGATAGAGGAGAGAAGATTCATATTGAAGCATCTTGCCTCCCAGGGCTGGCTTTTAAAAAAGAGCACTCTCTGGTAGCATTAGGGATAAATACTTAAACCATGGAAAAACCTTTTATCCATTGCTGTATTAGTCAAACTGTCCCTCATGAGCAGGGAGCTTCAACAGAAACCCGAGGACTTGGTTACTTGAGGAAAGATGGATGGAAGGAGTCTGCATATTTTAAATATTCAGCCAGCTGCGACGTGGTAGAGCTGCTGCTCAGAAGGCTGGTTTGTGCTCTGACTCAGTTTACTGACTGCAGTTTTATTATTGCTGCAATACAAGAAACAGGGATGTGGCTATTCCTCCAAATAAAGGGTCCTCATATGCTTCTGCCCTTCTGAAACTATCTATTATGTCTTGTTCTCTGTGTGTGTGTGTGTGTGCATGCATGTGTGTGTTCAGAATGCTTTCACCACAGGAATCAGGAAAAGGACTGACAACCCAGAGGAGCAAGCTCTTGTCTCTAATGAAGGTTGCGTGAGCGCTGCTCCTGAGTAAGATGACTTGCAGTGTGACCCAGGAATTGCTGGGTAATGCTCCCACAGGTCACAGGGAACTGTTAAGGCTGACATTGCTGGCTTGCCTGGTTTCCAGTGAGTGCTGGAACATCTTTTATATCAACCCTTCCACCTTAGCCCCTTATAACAGACAGATTTACATGTATTGTTAGATCCTCCAACAAGGGAAAACCGTTTCCTGAAGTCACAGTGCTGTGTCATAGGTTTTTACCAAGTTTTAAGTTCTGAGTACTGGTGGAAAGATTCTCTCTCTCTGCTGGTATAAACAAATCTCTGACTCCTGTTGAAAGGAAGGATTTCTGACAGAACTTTTCCCTTTCTAATAACATGTGACTTGCACAACCAGGTGGTCACCATCGTCAGTTCTCTCCAAGCCTACTCAGACGGACTAAAGTGGACCAGCTTCTGCAGCCAACATTCCCCTGAGGGAGCATCATGACTACCTTCCTAATCAACAGACTTCAACTCCCTGGCCCAAATGATCGGCTACATGTGCTCAGCTGCCGTAGCTTTAAATCTCCTACAAAGCTCAGACTCACCACGGCAAGTTTTCTCAGCCGCTCTGCCACTGCAGCTCATTCACTGAAGATTTAGAGAATATTGTACTGCTATTTCTCAAGCTAGTTGAGGTAATGCACAGCTGTGCACTTTAAAGGAAGCCTGGGAGGTAGCTGTTAGCCTGAGGGCTGCCTCCCCAGATTCACAGTCCCCTTTCCTAAAGTGCAAACTCAGACAGTTTCTAAGCTGTGATTGGCAACAGGGAATATAGAAATCAGCTTCATAAAGGTCCGTGCTAGCTAACACTTCCCACTGGTGAGGAAGATGGATGATATCCTGTAGTGTTAACATGTGGAAAGCGCTAATATTTCATCCAATTGTTCAGTCTGTAGGAAGGTGAGACACGGGCCCAGAGCTTCCCACTCATGGACATCTTGAATAAAGCTTTTCTTAAATTATTTCCATTGGAACTAATTCTCCTGCCCCTTTTGTCAGTGGCCCATCCATCTCTCGTTGCAACTCCGCACACCTACCAAAATGTCTGGGACACAGAATACAAAGTATTCAGAGGAAAAATAGTGAGTATTTCTAGGGCTGGAACCAGGCTGAGGACAGCTTAGGAAGTCTCTGATGAAATCCTGCGTTGAGTTGTTTGTGCAGGTAGGAACATGGCAGTGGATGATGCTTGACGAAACAGATTTTTCTCCAGACACCAACAGAATTACAGCAGATATTAATTTAATCAAAGTGTATTGTACCTGACCACCAGCTGGGCTGCTTAGTGTGGAGAGATCCTGATTTACATGAATAAAAGACCTACGCTATTGAAGGCGATGTGTGTCCACCTGTCATAAAAATACCAAGAAGAGTAATTCTTGTCCCGCATGATCTTGCTCTGAAAGGGCTGATTCCTCAGGGCTTCCTCCATCCTAAACCAAGTTTCAGCTGTATACTAACTATTATGGACCTTAGGATTTAGCCCTGAGTTAATAATGAGACATGAGACAACCAGATACTGGCAAAAATACCTAGACACACAACTGATGAATACCAACCTTTGAGGTCAAATAGGACAAACAGACTTCAAGAGGGAGGCTGAAGACAGAGGCAATATTTGCTCTGTATGGCAAAATGTTGGCTTGGGATCAGATGTGTAATCACAGAGGGAGAAAGAAGAAAGATTGGAAAGGAGAGAGGTGATAACAGAAAATAAAGATGATGCGAAAGCAAAGGAAGGGCAGGTTTATGTAAATTCTGGATGAGAAGAAGGGCCAAGCAACTAAAACTGATTCTTGAGGGAAAGAAGAGGCAGAAAATGCAACGCCAGAGACAGTGAACTGGTATCGGCAGGACTGGAATGAACATCACAGGCTGGCAAGAGGCTGAGGATACTGTTTGGATCAAACAGGTGGGACACACACACCTTTCTCTGCATAGCTCTGGGAAGGGAGTCTTGGCTCACAATGTCTTTGATATTTGAGCACTGCTGATCTCACACAGCTCTGCCAGAGATCTGTTTCTGACCCTGAACATCCGCTGCTTTTCTATTACCAGCCTTCTCCCACAGCCATTCCAATTCATCTCAATCCTGAATTCCAGCACAGCTGTCATTGCAATACTTGGGGTCCCCATGACTCCTCAGAGGCTGCCAAGCACACTGAATTGTGGTGAACTGTGCAGCAAGTTCTGCTTTGCTTTTTATGATGTGGACAAATGTCTGCTAGAGATTGGCGACCAGAACAGCTGTCTTCCAGAGCCAGCACCATTTAAGAACAGCACCCCTGTTAAGCCTTCTCTAGGCCACATGGATCTTACTTGATGCTTTGTGAGATTTATTCACTGACCTTTCCAGGTACAAAACTAGAAAGGTGGCAGTAAGAGGGGAAGAAAAGGGGAAATCAGCTCTGAAGTGGTTAATTTTACTGGCTCCAAAATTGATAAGCAGTGGTACGTCAGCCTGAAATGAACTTGCCTTGTTCAGTGGGGTTCTAAGACAGCGGAACTCAATCAGCAACGGGCCACATGGTTCAAAGCCGCAATTCATCCCACCGCGCCTCTGAAAAATGGGAGGTGACAGTTCATTTTGCCAGTGACAGTCTGTCGGTCTCGCTCACTGCTTCTCCCGTCGATTGCACTGCTGAGGTGAAGTGTGAGCTCTGAGACACCCTTGCTTTGTATTCCACTCAGCTGAACAGGACAATCTGAGGATCAAAGGTGGAAAAAACCTCCCCTAGCCCAACCCTATCCACTTCTATTTCTCCCTCCTTACTTTCAAAAGGGTTTTGCAAGCCAGATACCAATAGCCCAGGAAAGTCCTGTTCCTCCCATTGGTTTCACCTCACTCTTTGGGTTAACATTTGTCCCAAGCATGTATGCCTCTTACCATCAGCACCTACGTGTGCACAGAGCAATCCACATGACAGACTGGCAACTCAGGCCTGCTGCTCTGAAATGCTAAATCTGCTGCACACAACTAGACAGGATAATATTTCAGGTGACAGGGTTCTCTGAGATGCACAGGATCCTGGCAGAGTTTCCATTCTCTGTCTATGCACAGTGTGGAGGCAAACGGAGCAAAAAAGATAATAGAGATGACAGGCAGAGAGATTTCTGCTCCTGAGCTTTGTCTTTAGCAATCGATTAGTTCCTCTCAAAGAGCACTTGCATGAATGTACTCAGCAAATTCCCTCCTGAGCACAGTGATGGCACTTTGAAAAGACTGGCATAGCATGGCTTGGTGAAAGCAAAGGACTGAAGAATCAGCTGGTACCTGCTGCCACTGTAAGGGAAGTGTGGTATGTGAAATGTAAATGTGTAAAATGAAGTGGTTAGGACACTTGCTCACATGCTGAAAATCTTGAATGCTTTCAAAATATTCTCTCAGCCAAAGATTCCAAGGGATAGTTTCAAGGAAATTATGCAGGTCACATTATCTGCACAGTCAAATACGGGTTTGTCTACATGTGAAAGTTAACCTGAAATTAAAATCTATAAAGCTACAGCAGAATGGCAATTTTGGATGAACTCTGAATAAACAAGTTCTTTAACTCTTCTTTTCCAGTATCTGTCAAACTTGCTACTGTTGTGGTGCTCTGTGGATCTAATAGCATTCAGGGACTGATTCTGAATGTGTGTGGCTCCTTCTAGAGAGAAGCTTTTAACTTCTGATCACTGCAAATACATAAATACACAGGAGAGAAGGCAGTAATTGCTATTTGACTTCCAAAGTCATCTGTGCAAACTCTTGACTCAGAAAATGGAGATCTCCAATACTATTACCAGCTGGGCTTAAAATATTCTTAGTTTAATGTAGTAAGAGAGAAGCCAGTAATTAAAGCTTATTAAACACAGTGCATCACTAAAACAGTTTGGCACATGCAGCTGCTTTTTGCTTTGAAGATGGGAACTATTCGATTCTTATGCAATGCAAGACAGGTATATAGCCAGAAAAAGAAGGATAAGGAAAAGCAGAAAGCTGAGAACTTCTGGAAATATTCAACATATGGCACAGTCAGTAAATACCCAGCTTCTATGTATGTAATAAATAGGCAGAAATTCTGTGTTTCATAGAGTATAACCTCATCTCAGACCCTATAAACATTCAGCACATGCTTTTCTTGTAAATCTTCGGTATATTCAGTAAAAGCCCCCTGGTACATTCCCACAAAGCTCCTCTACAACAGGTTTCATAAGAAACGCTCCTGCCCTGCTGAGGAGTTGTCTGGCTCTCAGACAGCACTGAGGTACATTGTTCTGCTGTATTGCACTTGGCATGTGGGCACTGCAGAGACAGGCACATTACAATGCAATACCTGTGTATCCAGCCGGAGAAGGAATGAGAGACCTGATAGATGTGGAGTGGAGGGGACTAAGCTCTGCCTCCAACCTCCCACCTGCACAGGCAGGCAGAGTGGGATAGTGAGCAGGAACGAGAAAAGGCAGCGGGTGGCTGAACTGATATAAACAGTCTTTTGCAAAGTCCAGAGCAGTGAAGGTTGGGCTATGCTGGATCCCAGGTGGAATTGTTCTGTCGGTGCTTAAAAATGAAGGTGAGATGGCAGGTGCACAAGAGGACTGGCAATAGGCAGTGCCATTCTGAAGATAACAGGTTGTCTGTCAACGTGAGGAGCTTATGTACATGTTGGACCACAGAGCTCCCACTAACGGAGAAATTAAACCTGTCTCTACACAGCAGTCCCAGTGCTCTGATTACATTTAGAGAGGTTGTGACCTGCATCCTGTCACCATGGAAACCTCTCCTGCTGCCGATGTACAGTCAGGTTGTTTCTGTGGGTGGCTGATATTTAAAGGTAGAGGCTATGGCACTGTTCTATCAAAAGCCAGGGCACCAAGTTTACGAGCAGCTGAGTGGCAAAATTCATTTCACTCCCTCTGACACCTTGTAATCTCGACTGGCAATTCCAGGAGACGCTGGGAAGGTGGTAGAGAAAGAAGAGGAGAAAAGAAGAAGACAAGAAGAAGAAAGAGGGGGGGAAGAAAGAGAATTCACTCTTCCTTATCAAGCAAGTCTCCTGCATAGAAAAGGGAATTTGTGTATTAAACTCATTATGAAACGTGGCATTTTTCCGGATCCATCAAAATAACCTTCCCCTTCCACTCCCCACTTCCAAAACAGGTTTTGCATCCAGTCCATGTCTCTTCCATGCCAAACATACTCTTAGTCCTAGTCTGCCTTGATGTGAAATGATCTTTTAATTTTCTTCTGCATCTCTCTTTTCTATATATTTGGAACTAAATGTGCCCTTGGTATAATTCCCTGACATTCTGTGAAATCAGGGATGTTGCTCTGGAGGTGGGTGGGGTCCTCGGTCCCTGACTAAGAAGCTAGACTTCCTCCAGCACTGGGTTCTGTATCTCAGCAGTCTCATCTTCTCGTTAGCTAACTTGCCGCGTGTGCAGTGCACATGGATGTCAGTGGAAACTGCAGCATGTTGCTGTGCAAGGGGAGTCCCCAGTGGCACTGCTACAAACACCAGTGCAGAGAAAGGATGCGAGCAGGAGGACTCTGGGGCCAGGACGGATGCTCAGCACAGAGACGGTTGACAGTGTAGCTGACTACGATGTCAGCTTCTCACACAGGTGACAGACACTACCTGACAGGCAACTACTTAGCTTCCAATTTTCTCTGGTATAAAACTATTCTGTTAAGCAATGGAAGGCAGTGCAATGAAGGTAAATAAAACTGACACAGGACCCAGGCGCTGCTCTCTCTCTGCTCCTCTCGCAGACATGATTCTCTCATCGTTTGGTAGAAGACAGAGGAGAGCTGGGAGCTGGGGATTAGCTGATGGAGCCAGGGTGAAAAGAGATAAAATACAGGAGTAAAGTGCTTGTGGTGATAAGGGCAGGTGGCTGGGAACCAGAGCAGTGCCCCACAGAATGGGAAGTTGTAGCTAAAGCATTTGTTGGCATCTGAGACGAGCTTACTTCAGTTCCAGATTCTTCCATGATTTTCTGTGTGATCTCAAGTGGGTCAGTTAAAGTGACCTTCCTCTCCCTGAACATTAGTTTCTGCAAGTTCAGTTTGCAGGTAGTTACCCAGGCTCCCTCCACAGACAGCAGGGAGCGAGAGCTGGAGATGTACATTTTACATGGTACAAAGAAAAGAACCATCATGATTACAGTTAAACCAGTACGAGGGAGTGTCACAGATTTACCTAATCAGAAAAATATGACGAAATGTGAACTGTGACAGGGAGAGTGGAAACAAGGGAGACAGACTCAAGAGCTAGGAGCGAGAAACAGAACAGAAAGGGTACTTCGTGGTGTGAGGAGTCAGGGTTGCTTCCAGGGAGCTGGACAGGCTGGGGACCAGTGAATCAAGCTGAATTTTCCACTAGACTCTCATCCCTGCACCCCTTAAGGTCCTACTTCTTTGTTCTTGTCTCCTGCCTTATACATCGACTGTAAGCTCTCTGGGGCATCTCTTAGCCCCGCTTGCCTATCCCAGCAGAAATTTGCACTATGAAAGGATTCAACAAAGCTATCATAGTACAAAGAATAAGAGTTTGCATACCAGCTCAGGAGCCCCTGGAGCCCAGCTCAGTGTAAGAGATCCATTGTTTAGGCACCACAAGAGTGATTGCTGTGAGTGCTGTAGACAGAGGATGCCGAGCCATGACTAAGAGATCAGTTGGTTCAAGAGGAGGTGAGAAAGAAAAGGCATCAGCTGGAATCCCAGATCAGCTTGCTCTGGGTTGGATATCTGACCTTTGTAATGCTTTGATTTGAAATTGTAAACCCTTGTAATCCTGGTGGATTACATCTCCATACCCTTTAATATGTGCATCCCCCAAAGCCATGCAAATGCAGAGGGAGAGAGAATGGGGCAGCACAGCAGCACCACAGACATCCCTACCATGAAGGGTACTTCTTCACTGCCCTCTCTTTCACCTTGAATAATCTCCATTTGCTCCGGGGTAGAAGGGGAGAAACAGAGTGGAGGTTAAAAGTAGAGGGCTGCAGAAGTTTAGAGAAGTGCAAAACAAAGTAGCAGATAATTACATCAGAGGAGATAAGAGAAAAGTAGAGAAGGAAAAGAGATTCTCAGACTTAGTGGGATAATCGGGCACTTAGCTGGGTAAAGATCTGTAGTGTGAACAACCACTCCAAAAGGCACACACTATTGTTTATACTAATCGGTGACTCAAAAGAAAGGCCAAACTTTTCACACAAGCTACCACCATCCCTTTTCAAGCTGAAAGGGAAGCAGCAGAGCCGCCCTGTTAGTGCCTGCTTGGATCTGTTTGGAAGTGATAAGGGGATGAAAGAGAGGAAGCCCTGCTGTAAGTGTGATGCATTGAAGCTGTATTTAGGAGACCAGGGTTTGATTCCAAGTTCTTCTGCAGGCTTTGACCGAATCACTGGAGTAAACTAAATCCAGGCAATGAGTGGTAACGTTTATCTAGGCTGTCCTACTGCAGTAGAAGCTGGTCCTTCCCTGGTCTGGTTGCTGTACTCTGCTGTGGGGAACTTGGTTAACTTTACTGAGATCTGCTTTGTAAATTCACCCATGAACATTCAGCAGAAAGCAGGTCAGATCTGCAGGACTGCCAGGTGCTTCTTCATGGCTGGAACCATAGCTCAGCACGGGTGTTTGGTGAAGTAGGGAGTGGTAAGAGCTGTGGGTAAGAATGTCAGGGATGTGCTCCTCACCTAGCAACACAGGAGACCATCCACATTTGAAATGGCAGCAAACTCTGAGCACAGTTTGCTGGTGATCCAGTTGTAGTTCTGGGCCATTATCTGAGAAGCCCAGTTCAATTTTCACTCCCAGAATGCTCGTGCTGTGCCTGCAGAGCATCCAGAGAGGCTGTGCTTGCTGTTTCCGTATGCAGAGAAGCGTGGACGGCCTCTACAGCCAGCAGAAGAAATGAGCAGCTCCGGAGGACAGTTCAACTTCCAGGTGGAGTGAGGCTGTGGAAGTGCCACCCTCTGTTTCTTCATTGCTGGTGGACAGAGCCTGTTGTGACACAGCTCCTAGTGCAGATGCTTTTGTTGTCTGCCTTTTCCTGAGGTGAGAAGCACTAATTAGGGAAACTGTGCTATTCTCTTTTTAAAGTACCATTTCCGCTGTTTTCAATTATACAATTCATAAGCTTGGAGTTAATCACATACTTAAGTGCTTCACTGGAAGAAGGCCAGAGTGCCCAGTGCTTTGCAGAATTGTACCCTTGGAGGATACCCGCTGCAGTTGGAGTCGCTAGAAGAGGACTCTGGTTTTAAACTTTAAAATGAATTGGTCTAGTGGGAAGGGCACCGGGTTGAAACTCAGAGGACATGGGCTCTGCTCCTCATTCTTTCACTGGCTTGAGGTGTTGTTTAGGGAAGACACTTCCTTTCCTTCAGCCTTCCTCTTTCATGAAATAAGGATTGCATTTTTGCACTCAAAATGTTCTGGAATCCGTGCAGAGTGTAGCTGGGCATTGGTGCCATTAGTTCAAATATGTCTCCAGGGTTTCACCTTGAGAGCAGCTTCGCTGATTTTTTAATTCATCCCTTTTTCATAAGAGTGTTTAAAGCCTCTGGCAGAAGGGGGCAACGTAATAACAGCTGCACAAATGTTCGGGGTATTTTTCAAGCCAAATTCTTTTGCATCTGCAAGTTTTATCCTTTAATATCACACTGAACAAACTGTAGTAACACTTTGCATTTATAAACTGCAGCATCATTCATTGGAAGATCTCAAAGCAGTTTACAAACATTCATTGATTGCTTGACAAGCATGAAACGGAAGGGTAACTGTTTTACAAAATGACAGGAATGAAACAATAAGCTCCTGAATTTAGGGAATACTTCTGCCTTCCAGAACTCCTTTTAGCAGATAAGATCGCCGACTAACGGTAGTCATTTTTGTGTTTAATTAATAATGTAATGCATCCAGTATCCAAGCTCGCAGATAATGGGCTTGTAATACAGCCTAACATGCCTCCCATATCATTAAGTTTAACTGTCACACTAAATACCAGATTGTCAGGCAGCCTTGTCAATTTTTCTTTCTTTCTTTCTCATGAGTATGGAACAAGAGCAGCTGTGGGGAAGGAGAAGCTGAAGAGCTGAGATGATGCAGTGTGGCAGTAAAAAACCCTTGAGGGACAAAAATCACAGCATATTCACCATCCCAGCTTTGAAGGCACAGTGAGGCAGTGAACACTCGCAGCCAGCCCCTGGTGTTGTGTCCATCACATTGCAGGGCTGCTTCCAAGACTGTCTGGATTTCTTCTTGCTATTTTTTTAAAGGCAAAAAAGAATGAGTTTATTTTTTGCAAGAAATATGCTGGCTTTCTAATTTTTTTTCTTCTTCAACAATGAAATACCCTCAATTACCTGGAATGGAATGTGTTTCAACTTGCAAATATTACTACATAGCACGTTACATCAGACACAAGCCCAGTACACCATGTAATCATTTTCACAGGCCCAGCACTCCCCTTTCCACCCCTTGTCTGTTCCTCCAGGACGTGCCGTGGCCCCTGAGGACACACTCTCTTTGCCAAGACAGGTCAAGCACTGCAGGGAAGGCAGCCTGACCAAGGATCCTGTTCATAGAGCCTGGGACATCCAAATTCCTACTTCCATGCAGCTGAACAACCATAGTCCCCAGGCAAAATATATCAGATTAATATTTTGGCCTTAAGTCAAACTAGTTTGATTTTTAAATTTCTACCAAAATAATCAGTTTCTTCAGGAAATTATTTTTGACCAGATCTATTGCTGTGCTGCTTGCCGTGCTGAGCTTCCATTCCCCAGGCCTCTGGCTCTCATTTTTCTTCATGAAGATTTATAGTAATTTCTCCCATATCACTGATTTCTTCATAAGAGAAAAGATCACTTCAGGGACTTACTTCTGTCTCCAGCTACCCTGTTTAACACCTCCAAATATTCCTATTTATGAACTAACATCTGGGTCAGTCTACATAGCATAGTTTGAAAGCCATTAAGACAGATGCCTGCATTTCATTAAGCAAGATTTGATAAGGTGGGTAGGGTTACAGGGCAAGATTACTATGGGAATTCAGTGAGTTTAAACCTTCACTCCAGTTAATAAAATCAAACAATACATCATAAAAGTGTCTGGAAATTGGCTCAATAATTGAAATAGAACTATGTGATGGATGGAGATTTATGGATGTTAATGCAGAAGCAGGGCTACATTAGAACATCATATCTGAGTCTCTTCTGAAGCCAGACCCTTGAGTCCAAATCTGTCTTTTCTGCTGGTTTTAGGTTGGAGATTCTTTCCCAGAATGAAGAAAACCACACAGAATGGCTGGTCCAGTTTTAATCTGAAATGTCACTGAACTGCCCATGAAATTTCAGGATCATCAAGTGTAATGATGTGATTGATGTTTACACAGATGTCTCTGAACTGGCTTTAAACTGAGCTGTGGCAGCCTGGATCTCAGCACAGGTGAGCCAACTATGGAAGGAATGCTGGTTTGGCAGATTGTACCAAAGCCAGCACTAGGTTGCTGTCCATGTTCCTGTTCACGGGTGTCTGACACATGCTGCCATCACCACGTGTAGACAGACTGTGTTGTTATTATACTGAAAAATAAAATCGAGGTTAAATTTAGCTGTTAGCCACCCAACATTTTTTCATCTCTCATCTTCATCCAGAACTGAAACATTCAAGGAGCTCTCATTTCATATCCTTTGTGAACACCAAGACTCTTCTGCAGGACTGATGTCTTCTTCTTCAATCCACTGCTTCTGGGATCATGTGGACTTCTGTCCTAAAACTTTACTCTCTCTCAGGAGCAGACAGGGAGTTCTCCTTCCTCTAGAGAACTATGGATCCTCCCTCAACTCCATCTTTCTCCCTCAGCCTTGATGGCAGCCCTTGGTCCTAGCTGTTTATAGGAAGTGTCCCCTCTGCAGCCTTAATGAAGTGTGTGGCAGTCCTCCTCATTAAGACTCAGTGTTGTCAATAAAAGAGTCATTAAAGTAGTTTGATGAGGATTGGGAGAAAGAGAAGAGGTGCTACAACACATCTACAGGGCAGAGGGCAGCTCCATCACACATTGTAACCAAACAGCAAGGGATCAATATCACCTTTGCATTAAACTGAAGCCCATCCGTCAGCCTGAGGAACAGCAGCGTCCACAGGAGCTCAGCTCACTGCTCATTTCTGCCTTCCTATCTTTTTAATCCTTCTCTTTACAGTGTCTTTCCCTTCCTGATGCTGGCCAGCTTTTGCCAGAGGCTGTAGAAATGCTGTCTCAGAGCTGTGTCTTGTTTAGGATTCCAGTAGTGTTACCCATTCCCCACATCTAGCTTCAGGAACAAAAGTTTTCTAAGAACATGCTGTTGGGAGGTGCCTTCTCCATGTTGTCACCTCACAGACCACCTCCACCCCACTGCTCACTGTGGGTACCCCCAGAGACAGACCTCCTTGCCACATGCCACCTTCACAGGGGAGATGTAGGAGTGGATGGACCAGTTGAGTCCATTCCTCATGCAGGTGAGAGGATGTTTGTGCCATATGAAAGAGGAATGTGTGGCCAATCCTCCCTGGCTCATGTCCATAGGATCACAGCGAGGGGCCATGTGGCAAGCACAGATGAATCTGGACTCCAGACTGAGGCCTGGACTTGAACTTGAGCTTGATATACAGTCAAGTGTGGCACAGGAAGAATGAAGCAGGGGAGGAAACCTGGGCCTCTCTGCTCCTGGGTTAAGACTCCGAGCTTCCTTCCTCCCTCACCGCTAACAACTGCTCTGACTCTGCTTTTCCACTTCTGGGGTGCTGTGCACAAAGCACTGCTGTTGACAATGGCAGTGTGGACCTGGAGAACCTGAACACTAGCCCAGGCACCAACACTCTGATTTACTTTTCCAGGGTCTTCTCTTGGGATGTTCTTGTGTTTCTCTTCAGTACTTCATCTTGTCTGGTCAGACCGTAAACTCTTTCAGGGGTTTCAGTGTGCTAGTGGAACATTTCCGTGGGGTCCTACTGTAAGTAATGCGTTGGTGTGATGAAAAACAATTACTATACGTTCACAGATCCTCTAATAAATACATCTCAACACACCTGCTTGCTTCCAAGAAGCTTTCACAGAAGAGAAAATGCAGCATGTCTGGAAGGTAAATGAATCCAGAGTCTGCCAGTCTAAGCCAGGAGCAAGGTCCAGTCATTTAGTTTTGCTTTGGGACCAGATCTGTTTACCATAACTCAGAGCTGCTGACATATTTTTGTTTCTCTTTGGCTTCAGAGACTGATGAACAGTAACCTGCAAGCCCTTGAGAAGCAGAGGTGCAGAATCGAATCACAAAGACGACTGAAGACCACTTTAAAAAATGAAAGAGGCTTTATGAGGTTTGTAACCAACCTTTAACTGAATGACTTAGTCACACGAAAAGATACACGAGCTGTTGGACAATGAAAATGACATAAGCATGTAAACTCTGGGATTACAGCAGAGCATTAGCATGGCAGAGCTGATTAGTAAACCAGGAGACATTATTCAAGCAGTCAGGTGCATTAGCAGGTTGGAAAGTTGCCTTTTTTCTGAGTTGTTGGTCACTGTCAGAAGCAGCAAATGACACCCAGTGGCCCAACAATTTGCCCTGGAATGGCAGGAGCTGTGATACAGAAATGGATGGACTAACATCTGCTCTGAAAAAGCAAGAATTAGAATCTGCTCTGAATTGGCAGGAGCTACAGTACCAGGAAGAAAGGACAAAAGGGCAAGTCAGTGCACTATCCAGGGATATCGAGCAAGATGAATAAAGGGGCTGGAAATGTACTTTCAGTGCTGCAGGACCAGACTAGGTGAACAAATAACCTGATCCAGTTTAATGAAGCCTGTGATCCTCCACCTCCTTTGTGGAATGGGTGTCCCAGGGTCAGCGTGTGCCCGCACGAGCATGCACACATCCTTATCTTATCTAATTACTAGAAGTTTCAGATTAATTTCAGTGCAGCTGCTTGAAAGGGCTGTTATCAGCCAGGGCTTTGTGGTTTAACCTTGTTACCCTTTTGTTGTTAACCTTTCTGAATGGCAGCGAGGGGAAGGCTGAGATGTGCTGGAGGAGCAGGGAGGGGACAGTGGGGAACTGGCGAGTCTGCAGCCCCCCAGTTTTGTGCCTTCAGCTCCACTTCAGGCTGTGTGACAGGAGAGCTGGCTGCTTACCTCCAGTGACAGGCGCTGGTACCCAGCCACACAGAACAGCCCATCACAGGGACACGTCTCCTGCCAACCTCTCCAGATCCTTTGATATTTCCGACAGCGCAGTAAAGGACTCCGACTCTCACATTTTACCTTGCATCGCTCAGCTCCTCTAAGGCTGCCCTGCTTTGTTTCCATAGCTACACCCAATCGCATCTGGCTTCCTGTGAAATTGGATTTCAAAGCAAGACAAGCCTTCAAAGGAATTTGTCCATTTAACAGAATATCATTAGGAGAGAGCCTGTCTGCTGAACTTGGGACCTAAAATGATTAAGGTGGGGCTTTTATCATGTAGGGAGGCAGCTTTACATCTAGAGCCCATAAAGCTTGATGCTACATAACAATGATGCAGTGGAAGTTGCCAGTCACTGCCAGACTCCCCTGTCTCCTTCCCAGCTGACCACTAAACTAAATTTGTAACCTATTCACACATTCAAAAATACAAGTGGGAAGGAAAAAGGTAAGAAAAAAAAAGGTCATTTGCCTGGGAATCAGTCTGCCTGGCTCCATCTGCAGCTGCACAAGGTTGAGTGGAAGGCTTGGCATGGTGCTGAGGCTTTGGGTAATAGCACCTATGTCTCCATGGCAGCTGAGGCTCTATGCCTCAGTATTCCTCAGTAAAATGGATTTAATAATAACAACAGCTGCTGCGTGGTCAATCTGGTCTTGAAATCTTCCCATAGGGTCTGAGGGGAACATCCTAGGTGCTGGGTCCTGTCTCCCACTGCCAGGACCATGGGATGGATGTGTGGGCCAAAAGCAGCAACCATGCCAGCCTCCACACGTGATGCTATTTTAAATGCTCTATGATAACCTTAAGATCTGTAGCAAAAGACCAAAAATCACAACTACAATACGTCTCAGAAGCTGAGCAGAAAAGATCCAGAGCTTTACTGATGCTGTAAACACTGCAACAGCAGGAAATTTATTTGGTGAGATCCCCATATACTCTTAAGCAGGGATCATACCCAAGGCAGCAAAGGAAGGGAAAACCACACAAAACATCTGCAAAACGAGTCACTGCTAGCTTGAGACAAGGAAAAATTTCTTCTAGACCCTAAATATGATAAATCAGTTTAAGTCTTGGGTAAAACACACTGATGAGGTATCTTCTAGTTCACTTTTTACAACACTGTGCTTTCAGATTATTGTATGAGCTACAGAAATGCAGAGAATGTGTGAGATGACCCTTTTCTTTGCAGTTGCGTGAACATTTCTTCCTCTGAGATTTGCATTGATCAGGTTTTATTGATCTCTCTGGCATATCTGAAGGCAGTTTCTTCTAAGGGACCTAGTTCATTCCTTTGTAAATTCATTTTTAAAGTTAGTCAGTCTCAGCAAGCAGCTGCTTTTTATTTGTAGTCTGCAATGAACTGACTAGGATTTCTACACAGAAGTGTTTAAATATTTATCCCTAAACACCTCTAGGTGAGAACACATATACAGATCCATCTACTGTACACATCCACCCACACGTGCTACCATTTCTGGCATACAATCAGAACCACTCAAATGTGTCAGGAGCCGTAGGCAGCCAACAGGGATTCATGTTTTGCTCCCATAGGAGACCCTCAATTTTCTAAATCCTGACTCATGAAACCCTACCTGACTAGGAGATGTAATGGGGAAGATTACTGCGATATAGATGCTTTCTAGCAAGGCAGTCTCTCGTGAGAGGCCCTCTGAACTGCAGCGACATTTCCTGTGCTTTAAGATCTCTGCATCCGCCGAAGAGCAATTTCTTGTAATTGTTGTCCTAAAATCAAGAATATGCTGCAGTGGTGTTGTCAGAGTGGGTGAGTCCACAGAGCAGAGCATGAGGTAAAGGGGGAAGGACAGAAACGGAGTGAACTTACTCAGAGAAGGAAACCTGTAAGATCTGGGTTGGTAATGTCAGAAGTGAAGTCTGTCTGCAGGTTGTTCTGAAATTACATGTGCGTGCAGAGAACAGCCAAGTGACAAATCAGAAGCAGTGGTGTGTTTCTTTTCCCAGATCCAGAGAGCAATTGAGCCTCCCTTAAGCAGGAGAGAAAACACACTGTCTTCTCTTCTTCGCAACTAAACCTCAATTGGCAGCTCCCACTTCAGCATTACCACGCAGAGAGACGCTACACAGAAAACTGTGCAACGTTCCTTCTCTGGTAAATCAGCTTCATACACTAAACACGTTTGTGGTCACGGTACCTTCACTTCTCCTTTAAAACCATCCTTTCTTGACAAGTATAATTTACATGTGAGTTATTGAGGTGCTGTCCCCATACATAAAAGTGTATATTTCAACCAAAATAATCCCAAAAGAACTTTGTAGCTGCTTTTGGGGTGTTTCTCCTTTCACTCCAGTGTCTACAGTGGAGACAAAGCACTAGGAGTGCAGGCACACACCCCAAACAAACAAACAAAGCCACAAAGCACCGTGCTTCATCTCATACCTGTTCTTTATCTGATTTGTACTGATCAACTAAAAGCATCACAGGTTTTTTCCTTTGTTTCAACTACATGTCTCAGAAGGTGGGTTACAAAGCATGTTAGCAGCTGATAAGCATAAAGAAGAGCATCTCTCTCATATATTTCCATTCTTCCCATATCTGAGCCTTTGCCAGTATCGCTCTTATATCACATGTGTGAAATAAGCCTGAAACACACAGATTCCCTTGACTGAACCAAGCAAGAAGCTTGGGGCAAATCTGGAATCTGCTCCAAGTTTCCTTTATTCAAGGCTTGCTACCAAACAACTAAACCTTTATTCCATCCAGGTGATGCATCCAGAGTGCTGTAAGAACCTGATTCTGCAATTATTTGGGAATATGCTCAGCCTCACTACGTGGCATTGTCCCACTGAAGCCAGGGTTTGTGTATCTCAGCCTTTGCAAGCTGGGAGCCCAACGCACGCTTCTTTTTTTCTTTTCCCCTACAAATTTTGCTTTGCCAGCCTGTGATAATTACTGTGGCAGGCTGACTTGCCCAGAGCAGGAGAGCAAAGCAGCAAAAGATGCAGTTTTAGGGTCCTCCTTGGAGAGTCCAGAGTGACCCTGCTTCGTCACGTTATGATACACCTTAGTACACAGCCCTGGCTCTCTGCGTTGTGCCCCTGCTGAAAGCAGCAAGGACTAATGTTCACCAAGTTATGTCATTTTGTATTTGTGGCCAACACAGCCAGATTGCAACCTTTTTTGTCATCTACCATATTGTCTATGTTGGGAAAATATATTTAAAGATCCCATGCCAGGCATAAAATACCAGAAAAGTAAAAGTGGCAAGCATGTTCAGAACAAGCTTTTCTATGTGCTATAATAATAAATATTTGTTTGATACCAGGATATTGCAATGTAAGGACTGCATCCTGTACACTTAACCTATGGGAAATCTTAAATCTTTGGAATCATTGATGATAGATGAGATTCAGATAAAGATGACTGTTGTTGGATTTGTCAACATGGAGCCTAAAATTTGGGAACGCCAGAATGAAAAATAATAGTGGCATCCTCATAGCCAGCTCGTGCTAATTCATTTATACAGCAGAGGAGCAGATGCAGAGCTGTGGGTTAATCTAATGTGATGCCATTTTTGTTTTGTAGAGTGCAGTTTGCATTTATCGCCTGTCATAAAGCAAGTTAAAGTGCGTGGTCCCGTTATTTCTCTGGGTAAGAGGTAGAAATATGAACGGCTATTATAATCTAGCCCCCTTCCTATGCAGGATGCAGGAAGAGGGGATGTTTTATTGCCCAACAGTCAAGTACCATTCTCTTCCCCTGCTCATTAGAGGAAGGAGCTTGGAACAAATCCAATCCTCAGCTCTTGTTGTGCTGGGAAGAGGCACAGGAGGTTAAATCAGTGGTCAAACAACCTCGCAGAGCTCTGTCAGCAGGTGTCCTGAGTTAGGTGATAATGAAGGAGGTACACGCCCAACTGCCACCTGATTAAAACGCTAATGCCAGAGCTCAGGTTCAGCTGTGCTGTTGCTGGGGTGGCGTTAGGTGCTTTTGCAGTTTGTTGGTTGCAGTTTGGGCTCTGAGGAGCATGGAGGTGGTCAGTGTCCTGGGGAGCTGTGCATCCTGACTACCTGCAAGGAGGTAGGTTGAGTTGGCTGGGG
This sequence comes from Antrostomus carolinensis, assembly GCF_000700745.2. Classification (NCBI taxonomy): domain Eukaryota; kingdom Metazoa; phylum Chordata; class Aves; order Caprimulgiformes; family Caprimulgidae; genus Antrostomus; species Antrostomus carolinensis. The sequence goes on along the minus strand of NW_010309971.1, from coordinate 35,513 downwards.
CTGAAAGAGGAGGAGGAGGCATGTTAAGTGGAGCCCAGTGGTTCCTCCTACCTTTTTTGGGGTGTCCCCGCCCTCCCCACTTCCTTTGTCCCTGCCCCTGAGGGACAGGAGCAGTAGCAGCAGGTTTGACTCCCGTGGAAAGGAGGTGGGCAGGTATCATGATCCCAGAGGAGATTCAGAGGCTCCTAGAAGGTAATCACAAATTCCTCCTTGCTCCCCTTCTGCTTCGTGGGGGAAATTTGCTGCAGTTGCAGGGGAAGAAGCTGAAAAGCTTTTTGCACCTCGTTGTACTGAGCCAGAGAAAGGAATGGAATGATTGTGGGAGCTACTTCTTCTCTAAGGCTGATGGTTTTGGGGTGCTCAGGTTATGTATGCCTTCCCTGTCTCTAACCCCTTTGAGAGTGTAGGGGATGGGGCTGCCTGTCCTGGTGCTTTTGGGGCTGGCAGGTGGGTTTATGCCTGTGTTAGAGGTGGGGAAGCTCTCTGGTGGTCCGAGCCTCTGTGCAAGGGGAAGAGTGTGTGTGCAAGATGGAGGGGTGTCTTCTGGCATGGTCAAAAGATGTCCCCATGGAGTACTTTCAGTTAAGGTATTGAGGCTCCAGTGGTGAGCATCACTATGGTGAGACAAGGGAGTTGAGTACAAAGGGTAAAAGAAGGTTCTGTCCTGTAGTGAGCCCTCTCAGCAGGCTTTTGTTGTGGCTGAGGTAGTGGTGTCATCCAGCTTTAGATGATACTGGGGATGCAGTGAGCAAGCTGGCTTGGGTGGAGGGTGCATCCTCAGGAAAGCTTCAACCCCATTGAAAATGGGGGTACAGCTGAAAGCTGCGCTGGCTTCAAGCCCAAATTCTGCTTGATAACTTGAATATCACCCCCTGAGGTCTCAGCATCTGAGTGAATGAGCTGTGCTGGGAGCTGACAGCTTCTACTTCCGTGTGTGTAAGATGGCAGGTAGGAGGCTTCTGAAGTTGTTTTTATGGGTTTCTTCACAAACTTGAAGTGTTTCACCTCCACTTATTGAAGTGGTGGATCAGGCAAGCAGAAAGGATGCTAAATTTTCCATTGAAATCTGCTTCACAAACATAAACAAGTTCTGTACAGACCTTTGCAACCATTGCTGACCCCATGGTGTGGCAAGCAAAGGCTTGGTGAGAGAAATGCTGTGCAGAGGTGACCATGTTATAATGTCCCCATAAATCAAACTTCAGCAGCAGCAGTGCAGGCTGGAGCGAGGCTGTTAGCCCGTTGCCCAACAACACCTGTGTGCTACCAACACATCCTGCTGTCACAGCTGTGGGTGGTGGGGAAGAAGTCGTTAGCATCTTGATGCTCACCACTTGAAGCAGTTGGGTTTGGGGCTGGGCCTGGCTGCTTTGAGGCTTTGTGACCTTTAATTTCCTGTTGTGATGGCTCCTGGCATCATGGAGCACTCACCTTGTCCCCTCTGAGATGTGGGATAACTCCCAGTCCTGGGATCTGTCAGTCTGAGAGAGAGTGTGCAGCCTCCAAGCCCATCAAAGCTCTCTTCCAAATGCTTTGTGTCTTCCCCCAGATGTAGGTGTAAATTTTCTCCTCTGTTTTTTAATCATGGGGGCTTCGGTGAAGTTCACCCTTTCACATTTTTGATGTGCAGCACTTTATTGTTCAGAGCTGACACTTTTGTAAACAACTCATTTCTGCACCTGCCACCTTCCTTTAACTTAGATTATTTTCTTGTTAGCTGACTGTTTTTAATTGAAGGCTTCAGATCTCCTTCTAAAGCACAGCCTTTGTTTGCTGACAAGTATAGCAGGCTATGAATGGAGATTAATTGCATGTCACATACCTCTGTATCAAACTTGCTGTGTCTTAACAATCTATACAGTCTTGAGGCCTTCCAGTGGCTGCAGAGGTTTCTAACTACGCAGGCTGGAAATGAAGGAGCTTAAGTTATTACAGTGTTTGCAAACTGCATTACCATAAGAATTCTTCTATTGAAAATAAAAAATGACAAATAGAGGAGGAAATGTACTGGTGTACAGGTGATAACATCCGCTTCCTTAGGTTGAAGTTTGGTCCGTAGTGCAAGATGTACGTGATGCTCAAAGGCAGGTTGTCAGTGGCTTGCTGCTAACAGTTGTGTTCTTATCACAGAAGACATCTCTGAGGTTGCGGTGGTTGAAAGCCAACACAATATGGCTCTTCTCTTGACACTGTAATCCTCCAACACTTTTATGCTTGTTATTTTCTATCTAGGAGTAGATGTGGTTGCAGCAATTGTATTACTTTAAGTTCCACCTTGCAAATAAGCAATGCAAGTTCTCGTTAACACTGCGTTCTCGGTTAATTGCAGAGAGTTTCAGTTTTGACTCAGTCTGCTCCCTTTTAAAACTACTTTTGCTTAAGCATATTTCATGTTTGTTTAGCACAAATCTTTTCTGAAGGCTGAAGCAGTGGTTGTAAAAAATATAATGTATCTCTGACAAACCTGGGGCTTCTGTTTTCTTTTGTAGAGGCAAAGGCAGTTTGGCAGTCTGATTATCTTCCCTTCACCTGCCTTGCTTGATACTCTTCATTTCAGATGGTAGGTCTGGAAAACGATTTTCTTCCTGGAGTTTGGGCAAGAGGAGGGACAGAGCAGGTGCTGCACTGGGAGACTGTGATTGCACCTGCACAGCCCAACAAAGCTGGTGGCTGCTAATTGCAAGGCAAGCAGCCTCAATGCTGTTTTAAAAATAAACAATAAAAGGCTCTGTCTTGTGAGGACTAACAAACCACAGTCAGCATTGATGCAGCATCATGAGTAGTGCTGGAATTTAAAAATTAGGGGATTCAGAGTTGAAACTTGGAAGCTGTTCTCAGTTCTCTTGTTGTCCATTGCATACGGGAGAATGTCCCATTCAATCTGTTGAAGGAGGATGGATGAAGATTGCTTCAGCTCTCAATGTTTTCTCTGACTCAGCCCCACAAAAGCAGGAAGGCTCCTCTGAAAAATGTTGTATCACAATTAAACCATCCTTTCTTGGAGCTTGCAGAGAAGTCAAGAAACACTGTGCGTGATCGTTCACAGCTTTTAGTTTGACAAGTGGGACAGGGAATGATACAACTGGCCTTCCAAATCCCTGGCTGTCTTGGGATGCATCTTGGAAATATTAATGCAGCCTTACGGAAGCTCGAGGTATCTGTACTCTCTGTGTTGACAGGTGTCCTAAACTTTTTTTAAAATTAATATTTCCCAGCCAGCTGGGGTGATAAACTGCAGGAGGGATTGTGTGGAGCATCAAATAGGTGCTGGAGCAGACTGGTTGGCTCAGCATTATCTTGCATGGCTAAAACATTGTGATTCTATGGGGCTAGTTCCTCTGTGCACGGAGCGTAGGATTTCTGTTTGTGGCAGAGGAATAGAAGAGGGAGGGGGGGAGGAAGTGACTGTGTGTATGTGCCTGGAGAGAATACACATGGAGTCTTAATACCTTTCAGCTCTTGCTCATTGAGTGCTGATTAACTCCTAGAATTTAGTGCTGCCATTAAAAGGTTATTTACTACCTGGACTTCAGTGGTTGTGCCACAATTCTTATGATGCCGTGCATCTCCTGCAGGATTAAAGTGGATAACTGCAATTGCCTCTAGAAACTCCCCTGAAACACTTGATGAAATCTCAACTATTTTTTTTTTTCCACTCTTACCTTTTTAGCTGCAGGAAATGAAAAGGAGAGTCCTGTAAACTTTCAGAGTGGATCGCAGAGAGCAATCTATAAACATCAAGAATATAATGTTACTGACAAGCAGTAAAACTAACATTAGGGTGATTTACTCTAGAGCTGCTTACATATTGCTCTTCCTGATCCACTTTGAGAGTTTATGGTTAGGCTTTCTTTTTCATTTCCTGGTGCTATAAACATAGTAGCTGGCTCTGAAAGGGGCTTTGCCTGCTTTGCAGAAGTGACCCTAGTTCTACTATAACTTATCCAGCAGCTGATCTGTGCTGACATCCCAGTAAGTAAATACCGAATTAGAGCTAATCGCATACTCATGGAGCTAATCTGCGCTTAAAAATGACAGAGGGACGCAGCTGATATTTGCCCAAGTTCTGGGAGCAGTTTGTTTTTCTTGCTTGCTCTCTTTTTTTTGCTGTGGAAATGCAGCTTGTATGTGGTTTCTCTTGCTGGCCTATTTCTACTGTGCTGTTTTTATGCTGGTTTGTATATAATAAATTGTCCCTTTAGCCTCATCTGTTCTTAAACAGTAAGCTCCTTGGAGCAAGATAGATCCTTTGTGCTTAGATAGATGTACTTGGGTACTTTCTGTGTAATTTGTAAGTGGCATATGCCTCAGCATTGTTGGGCTTGTCTTAAACTGGTACTGTACCTTAGATGTACAGTTAAAACTGAATAGAGATGTACTGAAAATGAAACTTAGCCTAAGGATTACAGGATTGGCCTGGGATTTAAAAAGCTTCACTCAGCTGCTGTGACAAAGCCTTTGTGTTATCCCATCTCGGGCTAAATTACTAGTAGTAAACTTAACAGATATTTTGGCCTGACACCTTTGTGCTCCTGAAGCTTCCAAAACTACTGCTGGGTGTAGGTGTGGGTTTGAGAGGGATGCTGTGAATGAGCTTTAATGTTTATCTGCTGAGATGTGGCAACCACACATCCCTGCATCAGAGGGGTTGTGCTGGGATGCCTCAGTATCTCAATGCTGTATCCCGGCTTTAAGCTCCATGTCTCAGCTCTGAAGTGGTGGCTGTAGGTATGAGGCGTGGCTGGCTCAGACCTGGTTCCTGTGGGTCAAGAACCCTCCTGGTAGGAGGAAATGTGGGGAGACAGAGGAAGGAGCTGGTGAGGACCTGGAGGAGTTTGCATTGGCTGAAATGTGCTTATTAGTGAGTACTCCTATGGTGCTTTCAGCTGAATAAATCCAAAAAGGAGAAGCAGACTGTTACAGAAACAAGTGCTATGATCTGGATTCATTCCTTCTTCCCAGGTTACTGTGGGCAGAGTCGGGTCCCCTGGTCCTGCCCTCTGCTACTCTGAAGAGAGGTGGGAAGAGGACCTAAGCATCAGCCTTGTTCCCCTCCATGCCCTTCCTCATGCTCTTCATTTTAAAAGAGCTCCTTTTTAATTTTTTTCCCCCAAAACTCTTAAGCCTTTCTTGAGTGTGTCGTGAGCAGGCAACAAAAAGAAATGAGGGCTCCTGATTTTAACAGAAAAAAAGGTATTAATTCCTCCTGTGACATTTTGATCTTGAGATGTGCTTGCAGATGGAGGAGCTGTTTTAAGGAGCTGTGCAGATTCCTGGGGTGCGCTAAACAGTGCTGGCTGTTGTACTGGCAGCTGAAACACAAGGAGCTGAAAGTCTTGCAAGCAGGATATTAAACTGACATTAGTGTCACAGTATGGGGCGCGAGTTGAAGGTTGGAGAGGCCTGTGGATGTACAACACCATAGCTTTGAAGCCAATCTTTTCTCTGCTAGGGGAAAGCAGTAATGCTGCTGCAGTGCAGGGATGATATTCTCCTGTACAGAGCAGGTGTGATTGGAATTGTTTTGGTTTGTATGAGATTTGTTATGATGTTTCTGTAAAGAACATAAATATTTATACAAATAGAAGACACTTAATCCTTTTATCTTCCAGTTCAGGTTAAATATCTGCATATAGATGTGATTTCCAGGTGAGAGAAGACAATATTTACTTTTGTCTAGCTGTGTCTGTTGAGCCAGCACAGGGCACAGTGTTTTGGTGATAACCTTGCAGGAGAACCCTGGCTGTGATACAAGCACACGTAGGTCAGTGCACAACCAACCTGCTTTTCAGTGCTTGTTCTTTATGAAGATCATCCTTGTGAAATTCACAGGTTAGGGTCTCCCTGAAGTATCAGTGGATATCTTGTATTGGTGTTTTAGAAATTATTTGAAACCTCCTCTGAGTGGAATAACTTCTGTGTCGTTACTTAATGCCAAAAACCTCTCACAGCAGCAGATTTTCAGGATTTGGGGCAGCAAAGGGGCAGCTGGAATTGTTCTTGCTCCAGTCAATTTATCCATCTTTCACTTCAGTTTCTTCTTCCTTTTTGTGCTTGTTGGTTTCTTTGCAGTTGCTTATTGGCCTTACCCCACTGTGACTAGAGAGAAACTCTGTAATTGCACACAATATTTAGATCCTCTTCTATCTAAAATCACTTCAGTGTCTTAACTTCAAATGAAATCTTCAGACTGGCTTGTGTCTCTAGATCAGACTGCTTGGTACGGTGCCTTGAGGGTTTCCCAGTGCACAGCCAGGTCCAGGTTTCTTAGCCAAGAACAGATATCTCTGCCTGTGAGTTTTAACCTGGAATTCTCCCTTTCCCAGATGTTGAAGGCTACCTGGCAGATGGACTGCAGAATGAAAACTTGAGTGCTAAAGCAAGAGAGCAGAGGGATGCAATCCTCTTTGGCTTCCAGAAAGTCAAAGCCAGGTTTGTGTTGTATGCATTATTTTCTAGTGAAAGTGCTTCAGAATAATGTCACACCTTGGGGTACCACATGCTGTATTTAACTAGCCCATGCTTTGAAAGTTAATGGACATTCAGGGCTTGGTATAATGTGAGAGCACACTGCACTCCTGGCTTGTGTGCTCCCCTATTTAAGCAGTTATATGGTTGTGGTCATTATTTCTGTTTGGGATTTGTTTTGTGTTTGAAATTAAAAAAATTATACCTTGGGCTGTGTCTGTGCAGCTCTTTGCATATGGGTCTCTGAACCTGTCGTGTTCTTCCTTCTCCCTTGTGCTAGAGAGGATTTTGTGGAGAGAAAAAAAAAATCCATCATTTGATACTCAGACATGTGGGTAAATCAATACAGTGAGCAAAGATTCATGCTGCTGGCTTGCTGCTCAAAGTATCTATTTCACAAGTAGCTCCTGAACTCAAATGTCTATTGCCTGGACTTTGATACAGCAAAAAGGAATGAACAGAACTTCCTGAATTAAAACTCAGGTCTGACCTGGGTTCCAAAATCTCACCTACTCAGAACTGTTCAAGTCCTGCATGAGAACATTAGCAGCATCATTTGCGTAAGTACGTGAAACAAAGATTGTTCTATTAGCTAGGGGAAATAAAATAACATAAACAAAAAAACAGGTTGCTGGATGCTTAAATAAACTTTGTCTCAGTTGCATTGTATTTCTGGCTAGAAATGTGATCCAGAGCTTGCTGTTAGTGCTCTAGTTCTAAGATATGAGTTGTGTCACTTGAAGTTAAGACTTGACAATAAAACTCAGGGTGGCTGACTGATCTAAGCGTCGAGTTTAAATAAAACTGCTGTTGAGTCCCTGAGAAGTGGAGAATTTTATCCTTTGGAAGGGCACAGCCAGACTCTATTCCCTGCAGTCCCACTGAAGAACTTTGCAAGATGCCCTGCTGTATCTTAATCGATCTTTCCTGCTGGCTAATTAAGCATCAGTTTTACTCAGCAACTCGGGACTGTGTAATTATCAGCCTGGGTTGCCCTGAATAATTGAAGCAAGCTGAACATGGAAGATAGAAGCCTTTGGAAAAGGGGCTGTAGCATATCTAATGGAGGAATGAGGGGTGTGTGTAGCAGTGTCCTGTAATGTTGTGGAAGAAAGGGCTTGATTGCCTGTTTGTAACAGATTGGTGTGGCTTCTCTGAAAAATTCCCACTCATTGGCAAGTATTGATCTCGGATGGGAAGAGTTAAGTGAGCAGAATTCTCAACCTGAAGTATTCAGACATCAACTCAAGCTTTTTTTTCAACTGTCCTGAGAACATGCAACTTCAAAAGTGATAACTCTTTATCTTCATATAATGCAACTCTAGGTATGTTTCTAATGAATTAAAAACAAAGAGCACGGGACTTGAGGCAGCTGGCAAACTTGGAAATACTGGATTGTTCTTGCTTCCTGAGGCAGGTGGTCTGTCTTCATGTGCTGTTACTTGTGAACGGTGCTTGAGCAGCAGAGAAAGATGCTGCTGTGACTGTCATCCCATGGACCTCTGGCTTCCTAGAGATTGTGTGTGGTTTTGGTGACTTGCTCAAGAAGGAGCAGCCTTTAGGGTCCTGGGGCAAACACTGGTGCTGTGATGCAGAACTCGACCTTGGCTCTCAGCCCTTTCTCAGTTTGAGAATACAATTTGGGATAAAGCTTTTAGAACAAAGTCACCTCAAAAAAGCAGGAGGTTTGGTGAAGCAGCCTTTGTTTCAGGATGTGAGACAATAGGCAAATTTCTCCTGGATACTCAGGTTAAGATGTGGCCTCAGTCCTGTTGCTTATTGAAATAAATTGCAGGTACTTCTGGAGGGGAAAGTGAGGCCCTTGAGCAAAGACTACAGGGCACTGCTGATTGCCTACTTGTGTTTTATTGCTCAGTGGCACTTGGAAAGGGTGAGAAGAACAGAGTATACAAATGTCCTTGTTCTGACCTGAGCCATTAACACAGTGATTTGTGGTGGGAGATTACAGTAACCATGACTGTAACTTTTTATTTGAAAGGCTCTAAGCAGGTCTTGCTCTTGGGGATGAGGCGCGGGTTTGTCTCTTCAGGGAGCTTCCCATGGCTTTTGTGGCGAGTGTTCAGGAAATCATCAGCCGTCGTCTTCAGGAAGCTCCTGCCTCCCACAAGCAGCCCCATTCTCTGCATTTCACCTCTGTAGGGTGAAACACAACACGGCGTGTAGGGTTTCATTATTTGGGTTCATAATGGACATAAGTAAACTGCTCAACTACTGGGGAGAGACACATGTGTCTCTGAAAGGGAAGAGCTTCATCTAGTATGATTATCCTGAGCCAGTCTCAGTAACTGTTCCTGTATCTTGGCCGTCAGGTCTTTATGGTGCTGCTCTCCCCATGACCTCATCACATTCCCCCACCAGGAGGTTCACTGATGACTATAATGCGAATAAGTGGTTGGGTTTTATGTCTCCATGTGCTACCTGTGAGGATATATTGTTCCTGTCTCACCGCAAGAAGTGCGGTAGGTAGGGAGTGGATTGTTTTTACAGGTTATAATTTTTTCCAAGGCAGTCTGGGGTATTTTTGCTCGAGGAGCCATGTCAGAGGTGTTGCAGGCGGTGGCTGTGGGGAGGCTGTCACCATACGGCTGAGTTATGAGTCCCTGTGCTGTTTTACTTTCAGAATTCATTTGGTTATTTAAAGTGCACTGTTGTGTTGAAACAGTTTTCTCTTTTTCTTTCTCTTTTTACCTTCCTGACTAACACAGATCTTATTCCACTTTCTGATCTCTTTTATGTTAAATCCTCACCTGGCAATTTTTTTTTCTAATAATCTCTTTAGTTTTGTTGATAATTTTTATTTTAATTGCTTTCTCTGATTACCTTGCTTGGCACCCAGGAAAACAAGTTACAGAACACAACTGGAGGCTTAGTTCCCAGGAAGCATCTGTGTGAGGACTGAGGATCTTGCACCACATTAAGTTACCTGTGTCCTGACCGTAGGCTGAGGACTCTGCTCTAGTCCTGAACAGGGGGGGGAAAAAACCAACCCCAAAACAGTTGTAATGGATAAAAATTGCTTGAAGAGCAGCTTTGGTTTGGGGGCAGGTAGGTGGAGGATGCAGTGCTGGGGTAGAGTTTTACTTGTCTTCCAGAAACCACAAAGGTTTTCAGTTGCTTCTGTTTTAGGTCTGTTGGTGCTGAGGGTTTGTTTCAAGTTATTCCTTGGGAACATTGCTGCTGTTTCTTATGTCTTAACAAAGGCGGCTGCAGAGCTAGCAGCAGATGTCTGACACCTGGGATGAATCGGATACACGACTCCGCTCAGGAACACAAGCCTGTTCTTGTCCTTTGGCAAGAGCAGTAACCAAAAAAAAAGTCATCTTGCTGTTAAATGACCTCACCTCAGCATTTCGACATTTCTAGAGCAGTTACAATGGCAGGGGGTGAGATGGGGAGAATGGGATTTACTTAAAAATATGGAGATAAATAGTTCCTCCATCTCCTTGGAGTCAGCTAGTCATTTAAACTCCCTGTTGGAAGGCAAGTTTGCATTGATGGAAACAAATTCTTAGTATTTTTTTTTTTCCCTGAGGCGAAATATAATAGTGCTAAAAGGAGGGCAAGGCAGACCTGTTGTATATCAAAGCAGAAATGAAGAGAAAGGGACTTAATTAATGTTGAGTTTCTTGCATACACCCACTAGGAAATCCAAAATAGACACTGAAACTCTACCTTTAATTTGCTCCACTGTGACTAAAATGCCGGTGTGAACCTGAGGTCCAATCCTGCTACTCATAACTAATATATGTACAACTAATACCCATTTTTTGACATTCCTACCAGCAGCAGGAGCTCCAGCATAGACCAGGTTCTTCACCTCTGGATAACAAGCCTCAAAACCTCATTTTGCTGCCTTGTCTAATCCTCCTTCAAGTTTATGGTGATATTCCCAATGCTGCTACTGTGCTATCAGTGAAGAACAATCTGCACATGGTCATTTAACTCTGCAATGAAACTTCTCATGTATCAGACATCTCCAGGTGATGTCCTGGCCTGCCAAAGACAGCCTGCTGAAGCCAAGGTCTCTCCTGGACCTCCACGGTCGCTGTACTGCTATGTGGGTATCAGTGTGCAGTGTCCCAAATGCAGGAGTGCTGTGGCTGGCAGCACATTTGGTTTCCAAACATGTGAAGCAGATTTGTGCTCCCTGTCTGCATGAGTGGTTTAAATCTCTCACATAAGTCTGGGATGAGGTTTAAAGGTCTAATTCTGTAATGAAACGCCATAGCTGTCCTGCTTTTTCAGCCAAAGCCTGGGATCTGCCACAGTGAGCCTTGTTTGTAACACTGAGGTTCAGGAAAATACAGCCTCTGAGCTTAAAAACTGCTCACCCTTGGTGCAGAGATCCAGAATTGAGACAGGGTCTGAGATGCTCCCAGTGCCTGGGTATGTGTTTCCATATTCTGTTTCAATCTGAGCTGCAGAAATGCTTGTTTTCAGGGAGCAAACTTAGGTAACATCATCATGTAGTTCCCGCTGGTTGCTTGGCCACATCTGGCCCTGACAGTGTCACTGTCAATTAGAAATCCTGCACTTGCTGCTGGAGCTGAAACAGGATGGTTTCACCCCAAATGGAAGCATCAGGGTAAAGACAACACAGCCACTGCCTCTGGTTTGGGAGTCCTTGAGGTTGTGCTACAAATCTCAGCAAGCTGTTGGCTGTCACAAACCAATAAGCTACTGGTTTTATTGGTTTGCAGGTGTAGCTGAATTGTAGATACATCACCAGGGGAAATTTGCCTAATTATCAGGTTGAACTTAATCCTTCCTGTAGCAAGGTATTACAGTAGGATTCACTAATGGAAATACATCCAGAATTTTGTATAAAGCAGTGTGTTTGGCCTGTTTTAATAAACTTCTAACCATATTAACTACATTTATTACTTCAATTTTCAACCTTATTTTAAAGTTTTAAGATTGAAATTCAAGAAAATGCAATTTCAGGGTAATTTTGCTTCATTAGTGTAAATGCACTGCCTGTAATTCTTACCAATATTAAACTCATTATGCTGAATAACGTGTGATACCAAGATAAAAAGGAATTTAAGAATGTGACCTGATGGGCAGATAATTGAGCTCAGCACATTAATGCCAGTGCTGGACTATAGCCCCACCACATTGTCCTTAATTAGGCAAAGTGCTGTTCTCTTCCTTCATGTTCTTCAGAGAGCTGAAATTTATTTGCTCAGCAAGGAAACGATCTTGCTGAGCAGGATTTAATTCACACTTATGTTGCCCATTAAATACAGATTTGTTCTGCAAAAAAATAAAATAAAAGCAAGTCCCTGTCACTTTGTAAGTACTTAGCAGGTTTTGGTTTGGCTTTTTCTAGCCTAAAAATGAGGTTCTTGAGTTGTTTTATTGTTTTTTTTCTTCATGCAGAGGAGATGTGGTCTTGTTCAGGGCAGGGGGGGCATTGGCTAGGGGACACATAAGTGTGTGCTGGACCAGCTGGTGTTAATGGAGATCTAAAGCTTCTCACCACCTTGTGCCTGTACATCTGTGCCCGGGTGTGTGTGAGCACAGGCATTCCTTTAGATTTCAACAGTCAAGTTTAATCCTGACCCTGGTGACTAGTTCTTTTTTCAAGTCTAGCAAAGTTTCTGTGATGTTCCCAATTTATTCTGTAATCTCAGTAGGGGATTTTTATTTTTTAACCTCCTTTTGGGGAATGCTGAGAAAGGAATTCTCCTGTTAATATACAGCATGGCAGGGGCACAAATTCAATTCAGCTGTTATCATATTCTACCTGCTTTTATACCTGGGGTGAATGTGACCATTCCCTCTGCCCGTAATGCAGTTTGGTGCCTTCTGGGTTAGACTCCTTTCAGTAATTTGCATCATTTTCCATTCCAGCTGATAAAATTACCCCTGTTTTCCCCATCCATTTCCTTGTGAATGCATTGTTAATCTGAAACCTGAGGACTGTAAATGATTGAAATTGTGTAACCAGAGTCTTTGCCTAGCTGCTGCTGCTGCTTCTGTAACGTTTAACAGAGAAATGCATTTGAAGTGGTTTGTAACTGACTTTGCTAATGGTGGGCTGCCCAATCCCATTTTCTTTTTTTTTTCTGCTTGAAATCTTGTACAGCATTGATTTTTTAATTTTTTTTTTTGCAAACATTAAAAACCAACAAATATCGTGCACCAAACAAATTAGACTGTCTTGAAATATCTAATTTAATAACATCCGTGGTGATATTAGTGTTCTTAATTGGACAGGAAAATACAGGAAATTTGATTGAAGCCTGACTTTATTTTATGGTTCCTGC